>NC_089502.1:34316187-34466187 GCF_036850765.1 Saccopteryx bilineata
CTGGAAAATGATCACTGTGACAGTTATGTCCTGCCTACACACCTCCTTTGATTGGAAAATTCAATGAGTTATGTGGTAGAATGATTTGACTTGAAAGTGTAACTTGCTTTAGTGAGAAGTATCAGAGAGAATTCAGAGATCAGACAGGGAAGATGCCAAGGAAAGAGAAGTCAGCTAACGCAGGCTAGAACAGGTTGGTACCAGAGGCTTAAGCAGACTGAAACAATAATTTCTGACCTTTCAGAAAATCAAAATTAGTCATTACTAATGAGACAATAACATTTTCAAGAAAATTGAAAAACAGTAATTGTTTGTTTTATAAAAAATTAGAAAATAAATATCAACAACAACAACAAAGGAACATACACAACCCTGCTGCTGGACATAACCATAATTAGCTCTTTGGTGTACATCACACAAGACCCTTTTTCTATGCACATATAGTTATATATAAGCAGTTACTGCTTATATATAATTTTTTAAATTTTCACACAGTGATATTTTTATGAAAAATATGATAATTTTCACACAGTGATACTTTTATGAAAAATTTTTGTTACAATAAATGTTTACTCATAATACTATTTTTATCTTTGTATAATAATACATTAAAATGCTATATCACAATTTATTTTACTAATCTATTATTGAACATGTACACTGTTTCTAGGTTTTTTTCTACAATAAAGAAAATTATAGTGAATATCACTGAACACATTATTTTTAAGGGTCCTTTTGTAATATCAAACATGTAAAAGTGAAACAACTGATTATTCACATACAAACGATTGTTGTAACACTACTTCACACTAAATACTAAAATTAACTCTAACTGGATCAAAGACCTAAATATAAGAGCTAGAACTTTTCAGGGTTTAGAAGAAAACATAGGGGTAAAACTTCATGATCTTGAATTTGGTAATGGTTTCTTAGATATGACACCAGGACTCAATCAACAAAAGACAATAAATGGAAATAAAATAAGCTTTATTAAAATTAAAACCTTTTTTGTATCAAAGAACAGTTTTAAGAGAGTGATAATGCAATCTATACACAGATGGAAGAACTATTTACAAATCACATATCTTATTAGAATCTAGTACACTGAATATATATATATAAAGGCCTCCTAAAATACCATAATAACAAAAAAGAAAAACAACCCAATTAAAATATGAGCATAGGACTTGAATAAACCATATCTCCAAGGAAGATATGTAAAAGTCCAGCAAGCCACAAAAAGATGTTCAGCATTACTAATCATTAAATAAACGCAAATCAAAGCACAATGAGATACCACCCTACGCCCCTTAGGATGGCTACTATAAAACAAAACCAAAAATAACACGTGTTGACGGGAATGTGGAGAAATTGGAACTCTGATTTATTGTTGGTGGAAACGTTAAATGGTGCACCAATGTGGAAAAGTTTGGAAGTTTGTCAATAAGTTTAACATAGAATTACCATATAACCCATCAATCCTACTCCTAGATAAATACCCCCCCCAAACTGAGAGCAGGTGTTCAAACAAAAACATGTATACCCATGTTCATAGTGGCCCTATTCACATTAGTCAAAATGTAGGCACAACAGAAGCACCAGTGGATGACTGGGTAAACTAGACAATGAACTATAATTTAGCCACGGAAGGAGGTAAAGTATTGATGCATGCTGCAACATGTATGAACCTTGAAAACATTATGCTAAATGAAAAAAGCTAGACACAAAAGGATTCATATTATACATTTCTCTTTAAATGAATTATCAAGAATAAAAAAATACAAAGAGACAGACCACAGGTTGATAATTGCTAGAGGCTGGAGGAAGCAGGTATTGTGGAGTGACTGCTTCATGGTTACGGCATTTCCTTTTGGGATTATGAAAAATTTCTGGGACTAGATAGTTGTGATGGTTCCATTACTTTGTGAAAGTAATTAATGGCACCAAATTACACATTTTAAAATGGTGTAAATGATAAATTTTATGCTCTTTTTATTATATCACAATAAAATTTTTAGTGTAATTGTAAAGTTACATAAAGGTATTACTTTAATATCTATATTTATTTATTTATTTTTTCAGAATCAGAGCAACAGTCAGAGAGAGGGATAGATAGGGACTGCAGAGAGATGAGAAGCACCAATCATCAGTTTTTTTTGTTGTGACACGTTAGTTGTTCATTGATTGCTTTCTCATATGTGCCTTGACAGTGGGGCTGCAGCAGACCGAGTAACCCCTTGCTCAAGCCAGTGATTTGGGTCCTAGCTGGTGAGCTTTGCTCACAACAGATGAGCCCATGCTCAAGCTGGCAACCTCGGGGTCTCGAACCTGGATTCCTCACATCCCAGTCTGACACTCTATCCACTGCGCCACTGCCTGGTCAGGCTTAATATCTATTATTTAAAACATTGTATAGTAACAGAGCTACTAAGAATTTAGTAATACTTTATAAGTTAGCATCTTATTAAACACCATAGATAAATGTATTTATAAAAAATAATAGATGTATATACAAGATAAATGTATATGATCTAACACTAGGCTTCTTTCATATAAGGATCTGGAGACTACTTGCAATAATTTTGCTGGCTCCTGGAAATTTACGGCCCATGGGCTATGACTTACTGAGCAAAGGAATAAGTTCACAGCAATCAGAAAGGCATTATACTTATTTTTTGTTTGTGGCAGTTGTAACAAATTACCACAAACTAGAAACCTTGAAACAACAGGAATTTATTATTTTATAGTTCTGGATGGCAGAAGTCCAAAATCAAGGTGTTAATAAGTTTGCTTCCTCTACAGGTACTAAGGGAGGATTCATTCCTTGCCTTTTTCAGCTTCTGCTGGCTCCAGAAGTTCCATGCTTTGTGACCACTGATGTATCTTCTGTGTCTATGGATTTACATATTCTGGACATTTCATATAAATAGAATCATACAATATGTAGTCTTTGTGAGTGGCTTTTTCTATTTAGCATAATTTCAAAGTCAACCCATGTTATGGTGAGGCAGAATAATAAGACGCTAGGGGAATTCCTTGACAAGAGGAATAAGGGAAACTGAGACAAAATAATTAAACAAGGTCAAACAATTTGAGCAATTTATAACCAGCTAATAAATCACAAGATTTTATTTTTTCTAACCAAGAATGCTTACGAGCAAATGCTTTATATAGTACAGACCATCCCAGAACAGACCAACCTTGGCCCTGGTTTTTCCTCAATGATATTCTTTAAAAATAAAACTAACCAGAAAATAACCCTGACATCTCTTTGTGTGTTTTTTTGTTTTTTTTTTTTGTAATTTTCTAAAGCTGGAAACGGGGAGAGACAGTCAGACAGACTCCCGCATGCGCCCAACGGGGATCCACCCGGCACGCCCACCAGGGGGCACGCTCTGCCCACCAGGGGGCGATGCTCTGCCCCTCCGGGGCGTTGCTCTATTGTGACCAGAGCCACTCTAGCGCCTGGGGCAGAGGCCAAGGAGCCATCCCCAGCGCCCGGGCCATCTTTGTTCCAACAGAGCCTTGCTGCCGGAGGGGAAGAGAGAGACAGAGAGGAAGGAGAGGGGGAAGGATGGAGAAGCAGATGAGCTCCTCTCCTGTGTGCCCTGGCTGGGAATCGAGCCTGGGACCCCTTGCACGCCAGGCCAACGCTCTACCACTGAGCCAACCGGCCAGGGCCTCTTTGTGAACGTTTTTGATAAATTAACATACTGAAGAACACACCTGGATAGCTAATGAATATTCTATTAAGACTCTCTTCTGAGACCTCTCCTAGGATTCCCATCAGCTAAAGAAAAAGAAAAAAGCCCCAATACAAGGGCCCAGCAGCACAATCTTTCTTGAGCTGGCCCATACCTTTCTCCCTTACGCCTGTGTCTCTACTATCTCCTAAATTCAAGGGTCCTCATGAGAATTGCAACCAGGAGAGCAGTGGGCAATGGCAGCTTATCCCAGGCTCACCTCTTGAACCTGTGTCCAAGACCCCTTTTTCTCTGACTTTCCAGCGAGCTAACAGCAGCCCTGCCTTGGCTCACTTCTGTCACTGTGACTTTTTCTTCTCAATGAGTTCATGCAGCCTAGCGTGGCCCACTTTTTTCCCCTATATAACGTTTCTAGAGAGCCAAAGCAGTCCTGACCAGTCTCTCTCCTGTTGCTTCTTCTATCCTTTGTTTGAGTGTCCCCAACTGTAATAATCTTATCCTCAAAATCACCTGAATTTGTGTTTTGAACTCTTTCCTGCACAAAGTCAAGAACCTACACACTACAGGCCAGCCTGAGGCAGACCCACTTAGGGGCCAGTCCCCATCCAGTAATAATAGCATGTATTAGTAAGTTATTTCTTTTCATGGCTAAATCTCTGCCTCTGTGGTCATATTGCCTCGTCTTCTATCTCAAAACTTGCTGTCTCTATCTTATCAAGATAAATGTGATTGCTTTTAGGGCCCACTCAGATAATCCAGGATAAACTCCCAAAATCATTAACTTAATCACATCTTCTGCCATATAATATTAAAACCCACTGTTTTATCATATAGGGTAATATTCATAGGTTCTTGAGATTAGGACAAGGACATATCTTTTAGAGCTGTAGGAAAGGGAGAGGTGTTTTAAGACAGTATACTTCTATTTAACTGTTTGTTAAAAATAATCAGACTTTGGATGATGTCTCACTGTTGCTTCGTGTGAGTATAGCTAATATTTGATATTTATGCTTTCAATAAAATAGAATGCCATTTAGTACACTGTTATTGTATCAATGATTTAATAAATAATCCTCTGATCATTTAAAATTGTTCATTATATCTCCCAAATTATCCAGTTAAGATTCTTGAAAATACATGCTGATTGATAAACTCATCAAAACATACATTGACTTGGGGTAGTGGTGATCAAACAAAACAATATACAAATGATGTATGATAGAATTGTGCACTTGAAACCTATATAATTTTATTAACCAATGTGACACTAATAAGTTCAAGAAAGAAACACATATTATATATATATATATATATACACACACACACACACACACACACACACACACATACACACACACATACATACAAGGGAATTAAAGAGGGGAAGATTTACTTAAGGATATGGAACAATCAAATTCCAAATATCAATAGAGCATTAAGCAATACAGACATATCATATGGTTTAACTTTAAAAAAATTCAAGACAGATAACTATCAACATGTTATCTAGATATTGCACAACAAAGTGCTGAGAAACAACTTGAACTTACAACAGAGGTAGCTAACACTGTATGTTTATATTATCTATGAGAGCTAATTTATATACAATAAACTTTACCCTTTAAAGTGTTATTTCAATGGTTTTTAATATATTTATGGAATTGTACAACTGTCACCATTGTCTAATTTTAGAAAATTTTCATCACCCTGAAAACAAATTAAACTCTAGTAGTAGTCATTTCATATTGTCCCCCACCCCTTAGCCTCTTAAAACCATTAATTTACCTCTGTCTCTATGGAGTTACCTATTCTGGCCATTTTATATGAATGGAATCATACAATATGTGGTCTTTTGTGAGTGGCATCTTTAATTTAGCATATTTTCAAAGTTAACCCATTATAGTATGTATTAGAATTCATTCCTTTACATGTTCAAATAATATTTCATTGTATGGACATACATTCATCAGTTGATGAACATTTGGGTTGTTTTTACTATCAGCTATTATGAATAATGTTATGAACATTTGTGAACAAGCATTTTAATGGATATATTTCCAGTTCTCTTGGATATGTCCATAGGAGTTGAATTGTTGGGTCATATTGTATCTAAGTTTAACATTATGAAAAGTTGTCAAACTTTTCCAAAGTGGCTGCACCATCTTACATTTCCACCATCAGTAAATCAGGGTTCCATTTTTCTAACATCTTTACCAACATCTGTTATTATGTCTTTTAAATTATAGCCATCCTGGTGGCTGTGAAACAGAAATATTGAGCAAATAGTACATACAGTTCCCATAGTACACCCCTCACACAAATATACAACTACTTCTCTTATTAAGATCTTGCAGTGGTGGCCCTGGCCGGTTGGCTCAGCGGTAGAGCATCGGCCTAGCGTGCGGAGGACCCGGGTTCGATTCCCGGCCAGGGCACACAGGAGAAGCGCCCATTTGCTTCTCCACCCCTCCGCCGCGCTTTCCTCTCTGTCTCTCTCTTCCCCTCCCGCAGCCAAGGCTCCATTGGAGCAAAGATAGCTCGGGCGCTGGGGATGGCTCTGTGGCCTCTGCCTCAGGCGCTAGAGTGGCTCTGGTCGCAACATGGCGACGCCCAGGATGGGCAGAGCATCGCCCCCTGGTGGGCAGAGCGTCGCCCCTGGTGGGCGTGCCGGGTGGATCCCGGTCGGGCGCATGCGGGAGTCTGTCTGACTGTCTCTCCCTGTTTCCAGCTTCAGAAAAATGGGAAAAAAAAAATGAAAAAAAAAAAAAAAAAAAAAAAAAAAAAAAAAAAAAAAAAAAAAGATCTTGCAGTGGTGTGGTACATTTGTTACAGTTAATTAGTTCATATTGAACATAATAGTTAACTAAAATTTATAGTTTACACGGATATTCACTCTTTGTGTTGTACTATTCTATGTGTTTTGACAAATGCATAATATCATGTACCCGCAATTACAGTATCAAACAAGATATTTTTACTACCCTAAACTCCCCTGAGCTTTTCCTATTTATTACCCCAGCCCCCTAAACACCTGGCAACCACCATTTTTTTTTGTATTTTTCTGAAGCTGGAAACGCGGAGAGACTGTCAGACAGACTCCCGCATGCGCTTGACCGGGATCCACCAGGCACGCCCACCAGGGGCAGACGCTCTGCCCACCAGGGGGCGATGCTCTGCCCCTCCGGGGGGGGGGGCCTCTCTGCCGAGACCAGAGCCACTCTAACGCCTGGGGCAGAGGCCAAGGAGCCATCCCCAGCGCCAGGGCCATCTTTGCTCCAATGGAGCCTTGGCAGCGGGAGGGGAAGAGAGAGACAGAGGAAGGAGGGGGGGGGCTGGAGAAGCAAATGGGCGCTTCTCCTATGTGCCCTGTCCGAGAATTGAAACCCGGGTCCTCCGCACGCCAGGCCGACGCTCTACGGCTGAGCCAACCGGCCAGGGCCTGGAAGCCACCAATTTTTTGCCTTTATAGTTTTTAATTTTCCTGAATGTTATACAATTGGAAACACAGAGTATGTAGTTTTTCAGACTGGATACTTTTCCTTAGTAATATGCATTTAAGGTTCCTCCAAGTATTTTCATGGCTTGACAGTTTTCTGTCTCCCCCATCCCCTCTCTTTTGGTGAATTTATTTTTATAGTTCCTTCTAACCAATATTTACTTAACTTCTATATTGGTGTTATTGTGGTTTTGATTTGTATTCATTTCCCTAATGACTAACAAATGTTAAGCATCTGATTACATGCTTATTGGTCATTTATATATCATTTTTGGAGAAATTTCTATTCAGATCCTTTGTCCTTGTTAAAATTAGGTCATCTGTTATGCTATTATTGAGTTGTAATAGTTCTTTATGTATACTAAATGTAAGTTTCTCGTCAGATACACGGTTGGCAAATATCTCCCCCCACTCTGTGGGGTGTATGAGCACTTTCATGATGGTTTGAGCACTGCATTTTTGTAGTGCCTTTTCCTGGATCACTAAGCTACTTTGATACATAAGGTTTTTTGTTTTTTTGTTTTTTTTTTTTTTAATAAATTTTTATTAATGGTAATGGGATGACATTAATAAATCAGGGTACATATATTCAAAGAAAACATGTCTAGGTTATTTTGTCATCAAATTATGTTGCAAACCCCTCGCCCAAAGTCAGATTGTCCTCCGTCACCCTCTATCTAGTTCTCTGTGCCCCTCCCCCTAACTCTCTCCCTCCCATGTCCTCCCTCCCCCCCCACCCTTGGTAACCACCACACTCTTGTCCATGTCTCTTAGTCTCATTTTTATGTTCCACCAATGTATGGAATCATGTAGTTCTTGTTTTTTTCTGATTTGCTTATTTCACTCCTTATAATGTTATCAAGATCCCACCATTTTGCTGTAAATGATCTGATGTCATCATTTCTTATGGCTGAGTAGTATTCCATAGTGTATATGTGCCACATCTTCTTTATCCAGTCTTCTATTGAAGGGCTTTTTGGTTGTTTCCATGTCTTGGCCACTGTGAACAGTGCTGCAATGAACATGGGGCTACATGTGTCTTCACGTATCAATGTTTCTGAGGTTTTGGGGTATATACCCAGTAGAGGGATTGCTGGGTCATAAGGTAGTTCTATTTGCAGTTTTTTGAGGAACCACCATACTTTCCTCCATAATGGTTGTACTACTTTACAGTCCCACCAACAGTGAATGAGGGTTCCTTTTTCTCCACAGCCTCTCCAACATTTGCTATTACCTGTCTTGTTGATAATAGCTAATCTAACAGGGGTGAGGTGGTATCTCATTGTAGTTTTGATTTGCATTTCTCTAATAACTAATGAAGCTGAGCATCTTTTCATATATCTGTTGGCCATTTGTATCTCTTCCTGGGAGAAGTGTCTGTTCATGTCCTCTTCCCATTTTTTTATTGGATTGCTTGTTTGTTTGTTGTTGAGTTTTATGAGTTCTTTGTAAATTTTGGATATTAGGCCCTTATCTGAGCTGTCGTTTGAAAATATCAGTTCCCATATAGTTGGCTGTCTGTTTATTTTGATATCAGTTTCTCTTGCTGAGCAAAAACTTTTAATTCTGATGTAGTCCCATTCATTTATCTTTGCCTTCACTTCTCTTGCCATTGGAGTCAAGTTCATAAAATGTTCTTTAAAACCCAGGTCCATGATTTTAGTACCTATGTCTTCTTCTATGTACTTTATTGTTTCAGGTCTTATATTTAGGTCTTTGATCCATTTTGAATTAATTTTAGTACACGGGGACAGGCTGTAGTCGAGTTTCATTCTTTTGCATGTGGCTTTCCAGTTTTCCCAACACCATTTGTTGAAGAGGCTTTCTTTTCTCCATTGTGTGTTGTTGGCCCCTTTATCAAAGATTATTTGACCATATATATGTGGTTTTATTTCTGGGCTTTCTATTCTGTTCCATTGGTCTGAGTGTCTATTTTTCTGCCAATACCATGCTGTTTTGATTATCGTGGCCCTATAATATAGTTTAAAGTCAGGTATTGTAATGCCCCCAGCTTCATTCTTTTTCCTTAGGATTGTTTTGGCTATTCGGGGTTTTTTATAGTTCCATATAAATCTGATGATTTTTTGTTCCATTTCTTTAAAAAATCTCATAGGGATTTTGATGGGAATTGCATTAAATTTGTATATTGCTTTGGGTAATATGGCCATTTTGATTATATTTATTCTTCCTATCCAAGAACAAGGAATATTTTTCCATCTCATTGTATCTTTTTCGATTTCCCTTAACAATGCTTTGTAATTTTCATTATATAGGTCCTTTACGTTCTTTGTTATGTTTATTCCTAGGTATTTTATTTTTTTTGTTGCAATCGTGAAGGGGATTATTTTTTTGAGTTCGTTTTCTAATATTTCATTGTTGGCATATAGAAAGGCTATGGACTTTTGTATGTTAATTTTGTATCCTGCGACCTTACTGTATTGGTTTATTGTTTCTAATAATCTTTTTGTGGAGTCCTTCGGGTTTTCGATGTATAGGATCATATCATCAGCAAAAAGTGATAGCTTTACTTCTTCTTTTCCGATATGGATGCCTTTTATTTCTTTGTCTTGTCTGATTGCTCTGGCCAGAACTTCTAGCACCACGTTGAATAAGAGTGGAGAGAGTGGACAACCCTGTCTTGTTCCTGATTTAAGGTAGAAAGTCCTCAGTTTTATGCCGTTTAATAGGATGTTGGCTGATGGTTTATCATATATGGCCTTTATCATGTTGAGATATTTTCCTTCTATACCCATTTTGTTGAGAGTCTTAAACATAAAATTGTGTTGTATTTTATCAAAAGCCTTTTCTGCATCTATTGATAAGATCATGTGGTTTTTGTTCTTTGTTTTGTTGATATGGTGTATTACGTTAACCGTTTTGCGTATGTTGAACCATCCTTGAGATTCTGGGATGAATCCCACTTGATCATGATGTATTATTTTTTTAATATGTTGTTGTATTCGGTTTGCCAGTATTTTGTTTAGTATTTTAGCATCTGTATTCATTAGAGATATTGGTCTGTAGTTTTCTTTCTTTGTGCCATCCTTGCCAGGTTTTGGTATGAGGGTTATGTTGGCCTCATAAAATGTGTTTGGAAGTATTGCTTCTTCTTCAATTTTTTGGAAGACTTTGAGTAGAATAGGAACCAAGTCTTCTTTGAATGTTTGATAGGATTCACTAGTATAACCGTCTGGGCCTGGACTTTTATTTTTGGGGAGATTTTTAATAGTTTTTTCTATTTCCTCCCTGCTGATTGGTCTGTTTAGGCTTTCTGCTTCTTCATGACTCAGTCTAGGAAGGTTGTATTGTTCTAGGAATTTATCCATTTCTTCTAGGTTGTTGTATTTGGTGGCATATAATTTTTCATAGTATTCTACAATAATTCTTTGTATTTCTATGATGTCTGTGGTGATCTCTCCTCTTTCATTTTGGATTTTATTTATTTGAGTCCTGTGTCTTTTTTCCTTGGTGAGTCTTGCCAAGGGTTTGTCAATTTTGTTGATCTTTTCAAAGAACCAGCTCCTTGTTTTATTGATTTTTTCTATAGTTTTTCTGTTCTCTATTTCATTTATTTCTGCTTTGATTTTTATTATCTCCTTTCTTCGGCTGGTTTTGGGTTGTCTTTGTTCTTCTTTTTCTAGTTCCTTAAGGTGTGAAGTTAAGTGGTTTACTTCGGCTCTCTCTTGTTTGTTCATATAGGCCTGAAGTGATATGAACTTTCCTCTTATTACTGCTTTTGCTGCATCCCAGAGATTCTGATATGTCGTATTTTCATTTTCATTTGTCTGTATATATCTTTTGATTTCTGCGCTTATTTCTTCTTTGACCCATTCATTTTTTAGAAGTATGTTGTTTAGTTTCCACATTTTTGTGGGTTTTCCCCCCTCTTTTTTGCAGTTGAATTCTAGTTTCAAGGCTTTATGATCAGAAAATATGCTTGGTACAATTTCAATTTTTCTAAATTTGCTGATATTGTCTTTGTGGCCCCAACATATGGTCAATTCTTGAGAATGTTCCATGTACACTAGAGAAAAATGTATACTCTGTCGCTTTGGGATGAAGTGTCCTGTAGATGTCTATCATATCCAGGTGTTCTAGTATTTTGTTTAAGGCCACTATATCTTTATTGATTCTCTGTTTGGATGACCGATCTAGAGCCGTCAGCGGTGTATTGAGGTCTCCAAGTATGATTTTATTTTTGTTAGTTTTTGTTTTAAGGTCAATAAGTAGCTGTCTTATATATTTTGGTGCTCCTTGGTTTGGTGCATATATATTAAGAATTGTTATGTCTTCTTGATTCAACTTCCCCTTAATCATTATGAAATGACCATTTTTGTCTCTGAGTACTTTTTCTGTCTTGTAGTCAGCATTATTAGATATGAGTATTGCTACACCTGCTTTTTTTTGGGTGTTGTTTGCTTGGAGTATTGTTTTCCAGCCTTTCACTTTGAATTTGTTTTTATCCTTGTTGCTTAGATGTGTTTCTTGTAGGCAGCATATAGTTGGATTTTCTTTTTTAATCCATTCTGCTACTCTGTGTCTTTTTATTGGTAAGTTTAATCCATTTACATTTAGTGTAATTATTGACACTTGTGGGTTCCCTACTGCCATTTTATAAATTGCTTTCTGTTAGTTTTGTATCTAGTTTGATTCTTCTCTTTTGTTTTTCTATCATTTGTTTTTGTTTGTTGTGTTCCATACTTCTTTCCTCTGTTGCTACCTTTTTTAAGTCAAGTGTTTTTGTGGTGGTTTTAAGGGTGGTTACCATTAAGTAATGAAAAGGGTACCTACCATATTCATTGTAGTACCCTATCTTATAAGTATTTCTGTACTTCATCATCCTTTGCTACTGTTAATCTCCATCCTCTCCCCCCTTTTTTTCCTTTGTTGTCACAGTTTAAGTTTGGTTTTATTGTGTTCTTGTTGGAGCTGTTACTTGTGGTGTTGTTTTCTTTTGTTCTTTGAATCTGGTTGGAAAACCCCCCTTAGTATTTCCTGGAGTGGGGGCTTTCTGTTGATAAATTCTCTCATCTTTTCTGTATTTGTGAATGTTTTTATATCTCCTTCATACTTGAAGGATAGCTTTGATGGGTATATGATACATAAGGTTTATAAAAAAGATTGAGACTGCTCTTCTTTTAAAACAAATATGCCAGAATTTACATATCCAAAAAAAGGTTTTTCAACACTCAACTTATTGTCTTGGTAAGATGGATGGATGGATGAATTGCTTGATTCCACATATAACACTACCATTTTTTTTACTTAGTTTATTAGAAACAAAAGAGATCAGTCACATCGTTCTAGAATAGTGTTTCTCCAACATTACTGTGCTTCAGAATCACATGGAGCACTTGTTAAAACACTGATTGTTGGGTTCCACCCTCAGAGTTCTGATTCAGTAGGTCTTAAGTAGAGCCAGCTAATTTGCATTTCTAAGTCAGTAGGTGAGAATGATGCTTCTGGTGTGTGAGCTACAATTTTGAGAACCGCTGTTATAGAGCAGCATTTCCTAAGTGTCTATAGGATATTAATAGCTGTTATATGGTGGAAGGATTGATATTATTGTTATATAACTTTGTGAAAAGTTAGGTTAAGGACATTTCTTTACTGTAAACCTTCTCTGAGCTTTTAATCTATGAATGCGCACTTCTAAGCTCCAAGGTTTGAAACATTGGAAACAATATATGTTATTTTTAAACGTTTTGACCATGGGATGCTTTAAAAAAAACAATTTATTTGACATATTTATATATTTTGTATCAGTGCATATGTTTAAAGTCTGCAATTAAACACATTGTGACATATGTATACATCCATGAAACCATCTCCAACACCAAGGTAATTAACACATCCATCATTCTCCCAAATTTCTTATTACCCTTTCTCAATCTTATCCTCCTATTACCTCCATCTCTTGCTTTCATTTTCAGAAAACCATCAATCTGATTTCTGCCATTAGTTTGTACTTTCTAATATTTTACATGAATAAAATGATATAATATCTATATATATCATTTTTGTTTTGCTTCTTTCACACAAAATAATTATTTTGAAATCTTTCCATATCGCCATATATATCAGTACTTCATTCCTTTTCATTTCTGAGTAATAGTCTACTTTATGTATATACCATACTATGTTTATCCACTCACTAGTTGATAAAGCTTTGAGTTATTTCCAGGTTTGGGCTATTAATAATAAAACTGCTATTAACATCAATATATAAGTCACTTTAAGAACAGAACTCATGCCTGACCTGTGATGGCGCAGTGGATAAAGCGTCGACCTGGAAATGCTGAGGTCGCTGGTTCAAAACCCTGGGCTTGCCTGGTCAAGGCACATATGGGAGTTGATGCTTCCAGCTCCTCCCCCCTGTCTCTCTCTCCTCTCTCTCTCCTCTCTAAAATGAATAAATAAAATAAAATAAATAAAAAAATATATATATATATAAAAAAAGAACAGAACTCATTTTTTTCCTGTATTTTTTCTGAAGTGAGAAGCAAGGAGGCAGAGAATTAGACTCCCACAGGTGCCTGACTGGGATCCACCTGGCTTGCTTACCAAGGGGCGATGCTCTGCCCATCTGGGGTGTTGCTTCATTGCAACAGGAGCCATTCTAGTGCCTGAGGTGGAAGCCATGGAGCCATCCTCAGCACCTGGGCCAACTTTACTCCAACGGAGCCTTGGCTGTGGGAGGGGAAGAAAGAGATAGAGAGGAAAGAAAGGGGGAGGGGTGGAGAAGCAGATGGGTGCTTCTCCTGTGTGCCCTGAATGGGAATCGAACCTGGGACTTCCACATGCCGGGCCAATACTCTACCGCTGAGCCAACAGGCCAAGACTAACCTTTCATTTTTTGGGGAGAAATAACTAATAGTGGAATGGCTAAATCATGTGATTGGTGTAACTTTAGCTTTTTAAGGCCTTTGAATTTCTAGCAACCTGATAAACTGTTGTATAAAGTGATTATAGCATTTTGTATTCTCACCAGTGGTATATGAGTATTCTACTTGTTCCACATTCTCACTGACACTTGGCATGGTCCTTTTTCTTCTCCTTCTTTTCCTCCTCCTCCTCTTCCTCCTCCTTCTCCTCCTCCTCATCTTCTCCCTCCTCCTCCTCCTATTTCTTCTTCTTCTATTTAGCCATTCTAATAGTATTGATATATTGTTATACATTTCTCTAATGACTAATGATGTTTGGCATATTTCCATGAGATAATGTGCCACATATATATTTTCTTTGGTGAAATGTCTGTTCAACTTTTTCACCTATTTTTCACTGGCCTTTATTTCAATTGTTAAATTTTTTTTTTGTATTTTTCTGAAGCTGGAAATGGGGAGAGACAGTCAGACTGACTCCCGCATGAACCCGACCGGGATCCACCTGGCACGCCCACCAGGGGCGATGCTCTGCCCACCAGGGGGCGATGCTCTGCCCCTCCAGGGAGTCACTCTATTGTGACCAGAGCCACTCTAGCACCTGGGGCAGAGGCCAAGGAGCCATCCCCAGCGCCTGGGCAATTTTTGCTCCAATGGAGCCTTGGCTGCGGGAGGGGAAGAGAGAGACAAAGAGGAAGGAGGGAGGGTGGAGAAGCAAATGGGTGCTTCTCCTATGTGCCCTAACCGGGAATCAAACCCAGGTCCCCCGCACGCCAGGCCGATGCTCTACCGCTGAGCCAACCAGCCAGGGCCTCAATTGTTAAATTTTGAGAGGTTTTAATATATTTGGATAAAAGTCCTTTATTAGATATGTAGATTTAAAAAATAATATTTGATAAGACTAATATTGCTTTAGA
Source organism: Saccopteryx bilineata (assembly GCF_036850765.1). Taxonomy (NCBI): domain Eukaryota; kingdom Metazoa; phylum Chordata; class Mammalia; order Chiroptera; family Emballonuridae; genus Saccopteryx; species Saccopteryx bilineata. The sequence continues at coordinate 34,331,186 of NC_089502.1, forward strand.
GCAAGTTTAAATGCATTTATCTTTTTATCTGTATCATTTAAAAATGCAAATGTTAAACAAAACAAGTCAGTCAGAAAAATTAAGAACTATATAATTTTACTCATAAATTATCCCATAGGTGGGATATAAAAACGAGACTCATGGGCATAGAAAATAGTATGGTGGTTACCAGAGGGAGGGAGGGAGGAGGTTGGGGGGTGGCACTGAGTATAGGGAGCCAAATATACAGTGGCAAAAGATGGTTTGACTTTGGGTGATGGGTACACAATGCAATGTAGAGATCATGTACCATAGAGTTGTACACCTGAAACCCATATGATCCTGTTAACCAATGTCACCCCATTAAATTTAACTTAGAAAAGAGGCAAATTCTAATACAGTAGGTATGCACTGGAGTCCTATAGTATTCTTTCTTAGGAAGCCCTTAGATGATGCCGATTACACTGGTCCATGGACCACACTCTAAGTAGCAAGGTTTTAGAGTGCACTTAAGAGAGGCTGTTCTAGAAAGCTTTGCCTAATTTGATCACCCATCTTCTCTATTCATGAGTGTTGGCTGTAGAATTACTTTCCCATTTTAAAAAAGGAAATCTGTTGTAAAGAGCAAAGGTTTTCACTGTTTAGGAGTACAGTGGGTAAACTGTTGGATACCTACTCAATGCATTTTACCTCTCCTTCCTTTTTAACAGAAGGCTGATTTTCTCCATCATCTGTACTTTAGTGAGAGTCATCACATCACTTGCCAAGGCAGTGAATTCTGATTTCTCTAAGCCAATCATAGTAATCTCTTTTCCTTGCTGGTGTTTGAAGTATGAACATATAACTCAATTTTCATCAATGAGATGTGAGAGGTTGTTTTTGTGGGGGCCTTCTGGTAATAGCATCCTTACTTTTTAAATGATATATACAGGAAGATATGGTCTCTTCTTCCACTGGTCTTGGTTACGTCTAGATGTTATGGCTGGAACTACAGCAATCTTCTTGTGGTTGTGAGAAAAAGAAGCTTGAGAACAAAATTGACACTTTGAGGATGGGAGGGTGAAAAGATAGAATGAAGCTCTCCTAGAATTTTTCTCTGAAACTGTGAAATCAAAACAACCCCTGGAGCGAAATGACCCTGGGACTTCTTTTTTTTATATCAATTAAGACATTGTTTTTATAGTTTATACCATTTGGAGTAGGATTTTCTGTTCTGCATACCTGAAAGCATCCTTACAAAGAGATTTCAAGATATATCACTGACTATTCAGTTCCCAGTCTTTAAGCTTGGGGAGCTTAGCTTGGTGCCCTGTGTGCTGCAGAGTGCAGTTTTCTGTACCTCTCTTCATTTATGTGTCATCTCTTGACTTCACATCTCTGGTCTCTGATTTACAGAATTGTACTTTACCTTTGAATACTTAATTTTGGCTCCCCTTTGCCTTTTTCAATTTAGCTTCACATTCAACTTTCAGCTTCCATTGACTGGCTGAATTTATTTGCTTTCATAGTGTCTTAAGAAGCCCCCTCACCCTTAACTAATCCTATGCCAGTAATTCTCAACACCCTTTCTGATAACTGGCTCCTTTTTCTTTTTTCCTGTTTCAAAACATGATACTCATTTTTATGCAGATAAACAAGCCAGAAATTATCTTAGCTTCTTCTTTTTTATTGCATCTTAACATCTGGTCAGTCATCAAAGACCTATTTAACTATGAAATATTTCTTCAATTCTTCTCTCCATCCTCCCTGTCATCACTCTAGTTCCAATAACCACCATCTATCCTAAGTTACAATCACTACTTCCCTACTGTTCTTACTGTCCCCAATCTTACCATTTTTAACACAGCTTACTTACATTTGTGGTGAGAGGCAGGGGCGGATTTAACGGTGGGTGTGCACACCGGGCCCCAACTTCTGAAGGGCACCCCAACACCCAAACTTCACACTTTTTTTAATGACACCAAATTTTAAGGGGTCTAATATTCTTCTGTGTCTGGGGCTTCAACCAACCTTAATCTGCCACTGGTGAGAGGAAATTTTCTTAAATGCTAACCATGTTACTTCCATGCTCAAAACTTTGCCCTCATCCTCTGTTATCAACAGGAGAAAGTGTTTAAATTAGAACACAGGGACTCCATGATCTGGCTTCCTCTTACTTCCCTTGCTGCATGCATCATCATTCCCTGACTCAAACTTCATTATCCAGCTACATGGATGATTTGTAGTTCCTTGAGACACACCACGCCATTATTCACTTCCATCCCTTTGCTCAGAGTCTTTTCTATCTTCAATGACCCTTCTTCTATACTATTTTGTTACTTATTCTTTGGACTTCAGTTCAAGCATCACCTCCTGAAAAATTTATTTGAGTTCACTCAACTAGTTTTTCCTCCTTGATGTTCGTTTGTAGCATCCTGTATTTTGTCTTTGCCTTTAATCCATTATATTATTATGGTCTATTTATATAACCATATTTCCCCACCCCAATCCTCACTGGAGTTTGGAGTCTTTGAATGTAAGAGTTGTATAATGTTCATTTCTGTGTCCATAGCACCTAGCTTAAACAAATATATTAGTCTCATCAACTGTGAACAGGGCTTTTGGCTTTCTACCTACTTAATCACTGCAATGGTGTTGGACCTTTTGCCTGGAATCCAAGATTCTTGAGTATTGCTACCACTTACTCAGAGACAATAGATGAGGTGTTAGGCATGTAAAGAATCCAGTAGTCTGGAGCCAAAATTGAGTCATACAGGACAAACTGGCTGCACTCACCACTAAGTTTGGCAGAAGAGAGATTATTGTTTAGCCTGTATTCACACATCTGACAGTCAATAGCACTTCCTCCACCATTGAACCTGCGTTTGGATATATTTATATAATTTTCTACCTATTTATTTTTTCTAAAAGTAGAACTTTAAATGGGCTTCTAAGGCTGTGAATCTTAAGAAAGACTTAAGATAGTATGATTTTTCCACTTATGGCACAATGGAATCATGAGAGACCCTCTCTATCTTCTGTAACTCTTTCAATAGCTCCACTAAGAACTCACAACTACTAAGTTGTATGGTATGAGAGTCCTTTTCTGCATTCCTGTGCAACTAAGAGTAGTAAATTCTCATATTCAAGTGGATGCTGTGATATGTTGCCAGATATCTTATAACTTATCTGTGCATTCCTTCTCCGACACAGCTGTTGAACTTAACCACTCAGGGTGAGTAGATATTAACAAAATACACCATGGCCTTAGGGATCTGACAACTGATAGCATCCTTATCAAGGGGCTTTTGCAATTCATCTCTCACTGCTGCTCTTTCCCTTGTTACTCAACTTCCTGTCCTTGGAATTTCATTTTCTATTTTCTTTTACCTTACTTCCATTTTTTTGTTTGTTGTTTTAAAATCAGCATTGTTGTTCCTAGAATCCCAGATAAATATACTGAACTTCAGATTGTGACGTATTGTCTTATTGGGGGCCTTTAAGCCAGAAATTATTTCTAACAGAATGTTTTGAGGAAGTGCTAGATTCTGTTTTAGGTCCTGCATATATAACAATGAACAAATCATGCAACAGTTCTGCCTCGTGAACTTGCATTATAGTTGAGGGGGCAGACATTAAATAACATAAATAAGTAAAATATATGTCAAATTGTGATAAAGAAAAAAAATAATTCAGAAAAGTGATTGAAAGGTTGACTATCTTATTTGGGTAAGAGAGTCAGAGAAAGTTGCATTGAAAGATTTCAAAGAAATGAGGGAGTGAATCATTCCTGTCCGTGGGAAGAACAGTACAAATAAAACAACTAATGAAAAGGCTCTGAGGTAAGAAAATGCCTGGAGAGTTTCAGGTATAAGAGGTCAGTGTGGCTGACCTGAAATGAGCAAGAGAGTGAGTAGCCGGAGATGAATTCAGAGAGGAAACAGAATCAGATCTGGCAAGGCCTTATGGGTAGGTCACTGTAACAACTTTGGATTTTACTCTGAGACATTTGGTTAAAAGAAAACAAGCTAAGGCATCTGACTTAGATTTAGCAGTATTGCTGTGGCTGTTGTATTAAGAGTAGACTCTGTGGAGAAATGAGCAAAAGTGGAAGCAGAGACTAGTTAGGACACTATTGTAGTAATCCAGACATAAAATGATAATAGTTGGGACCAAAACAGAGGCAGTAGAGGTGGTGAGAAGTGGTTGCATTCCAGATATATTTTGATGGTATTTTTAACAGGACTTGTAGGTGGATAACGTGTGTGTAATGGGGAGAAGAAATGAATAAGGATGACATATTTTTAGCTTGAATAATTAAAAAGATAGAGTTGCTCTTTACTAAGATAAGGGAAACACGTGGGAAAAACAGGTTTGAGAGATAGTATCAGGAATTGATTTGAAGTCTGTTAAAAGTATGAAGCCTGTTAGATATCCAAATAGAGATAGTGGTTAAAGAGTTGAATAAGTGAGTCTGGAGCTAAGGGGAAAAGTCTGATTATATATATTTGGAAATCATCAGAGTACAAATAATATTTAAAGAATGAATGAGTTTTACCAAAAAGTACCTCAGGGCTCAATAGATTAAGAAAAACTAAAACCAAAGGCTAATTCCTAGAGCACTCTATAAGATGGGTTAATAAGAGGAATTAGCAAAGGAAATAACAAATAAGTCAATGAAAAGGAAGTGTGTGGTGTCCTGGAAATCAAGCAAGAAAGAGTAATCAACTGTAACAATTGCTGCTAAGAAGACAAATAAGGGTGGAACTGAACATTGCATTTATCAGTGTGGAGGCCATTGGTGATTTTGAAACTAATAGTTTTTGTGAAACAATGGTGGCAATGACTTGACTGCAGTGGGTTCAACAGAGAACGAGAGTATGCATGGTTTTTATTTTTGCTGTAAAGTAGAGAATAATGATGAGAGGAGTTGTTAGAGGAAGATATGTAATAATATTTTTTTCAGATGGGAGAAATAACAGTATTTTAAAAATGCTAATGACAATGATTCAGTAGAAATTAGAAAGTGAATGATGCAAAAGATAGAGGGGTCAATTTCTGGGGTGATGTCCTAGAGTTTGTGAGTGAGCATGGAATCAAGCAGACAAATGGAAGGATTGGCATTAGGTAAGAACAGGGGCAAACAAGTACAGTTCCATAACATATAGTTGGGTTGACATGGTGGTGGGGAGTTCTTTTCCATTTTTCATTTTCTTTCAGGCGAGAATATGATGGGAGGAGGAAATGTTGAAAGTCTAAAGAGAGTGGAAATGTGACATAGTAATTTATAAGAGTAGAAGAAGAAATGGCCTAGGAAAATGTAGTGATTCTTGATCAGCATTAAGGATTTATTTGAAATGTTTTTTTTCTTTATCTTCATTCAACTGTAAGGGTACCAGTGTGAAAATGGGCAGAAAGTTAGATTTAACCAGAGTTGGGGTTTTTGCTAAGTGTAGAATATGAAGCAAGGAATAAGCTTCTTGAGCTTGAATGTACAGTGATGATAATAATGATTGGCCACTGTAACAGGTAATTTAAGAGGTAGGACCATGAAGTTGTTTTGTTTTGTTTTTTTCTGAAGCTGGAAACGGGGAGAGACAGTCAGACAGACTCCCGCATGTGCCCGACCAGGATCCACCCGGCACGCCCATCAGGGGGCGACGCTCTGCCCACCAGGGGGCGATGCTCTGCCCCTCCAGGGCATCGCTCTGTTGCGACCAGAGCCACTCTAGTGCTTAGGGCAGAGGCCAAGGAGCCATCCCCAGCGCTCGGGCCATCTTTGCTCCAATGGAGCCTCGCTGCAGGAGGGGAAGAGAGAGACAGAGAGGAAGGAGAGGGGGAGGGGTGGAGAAGCAAATGGGCGCTTCTCCTGTGTGCCCTGGCCGGGAATCGAACCCAGGACTTCTGCATGCCAGGCCGATGCTCTACCACTGAACCAACTGGCCAGGGCCGACCATGAAGTTTTTGATGAAAGTGTGAAGGTTGAAAAGCTATCCTTGACTTGGGGTACACAACAAACTTGCTAGAGCCCAATACACTTATTACTTGAGACCCATGTTATTAATAAAAGTTATATCATTGCAGACAAATAGGTCAATTCCCACAGTGACTGCTTTGACTATAATTGCACTTAATTAGAAAATATGCTTTCTGGCATGTGTGTTTAAAAAAAATCCAGTCACTTCACCAAAGTAATGTACTAGTCTCACCTCATTTATATATTACCTTTCCTCTGAAGGGCTTTAACTTCTGAACAAGAATCTATCAAATAATAAACATGCCTCAGAGGTTATAACTCCTAGAAGAAACAAGGTTTGAGTAAAAGCAGATGAAAAACTAGAGATAACAGGAAAGAGGATGAAGAGAAAGGTGGAATAGAAAGGAAGCAGCAGCCCTCACGATAAAAATGCCACTGGTAAATCAACCAAGTAAAGAAATAATACATTAAAAAGAACTCAGAGGATGGACAAGAATGATAAAGGAGGTGGTACAGAGAGAAACATAAAAGATATGGCAAGCCTAATGAAAAGAATATATTAATAAACTGAAATTCTTCAGTGAAGCTTCTGATAAAATAGTTATATTTACTTATAAATAAAGCATTTGACAAAATATTTATTCAGTGCTTAGTATGTCCAAATACTTTACATGCACTCTTTTATATCACACTCTTGAGGTCTGAAAGGTAGAAACCATTATTATCCCCATTTTAAAGGTGAAGAAAAAAGGAACAGAAGTTAAATCACTTACCTGAGCCCCGCGACTCATTTCCCTGGTTTTAAAGCCAATGCCCCTTCCATCTTATCAAACCATCTCTCAACTGATTGAGATACTTTATATAAAAGTATATTTAAAAATATTATTTGAAACCATATTTATTTTTAAAATTTTAATCATAATTTATCATTACAAAATACAACATCATGTTTGCAGTTGTATCCATAAAGATAAGGATGCGAACTGAAAGCTACACAACAATTTACAAAGTTGATCAGAAATCTAAATACAAATGAAAATGTTCCTCTGAATTCATGCATTTCATTGACCATCGAAAGCCACTAATATTTTACTTCTGTGTACATTATTCTTTCTTTTTCTTTTGTGTGTGTGAGAGAGAGAGAGAAAGAGAGAAGACAGGAGAGAGATGAGATGCATCAACTTATAGTTGTGGCACCTTAGTTGTTCATTGATTGTTTTCTCATATGTGCCTTGATGGGGGGAGGGAGGGAATCCAGCTGAACCATTGACTCTTTGCTCAAGCCAGAAACCTTGAGCTTCAAGCCAGTGATCTTTGGGCTCAAGTCAGCAACCATAGGGTCATGTCTATGATCCCACACTCAAGCCAGTTACCCTGTGCTCAAGTTCATGAGCCCGTGCTCAAGCCAGCGACTTCAGAGCTTCCAACCTGGATCCTTAGTGTCCCAGGCTAATGCTCTATCCACTGTGCCATCACCTGGTCAAGTACATTATTCTTTACTGTATTCATTTCATTAGGATGGAGACTTTAATTTAATTTATTTTCTATATGGCCTTTTCCATAGATAATAACATATCCTTGGCTACTGCTCTGGGGTTGTGTATATATTACACAGCATGGAGAACCTCTCAATCTCCTCTCTCAAATCAGCACACCACTAATTACCTCCAACTTGTTTTTCCCAATTATAACAATTTATTGAAATAGTCAAAAAGCCAGCAATTTAATTATATTTGCTACTACATTATGCCACATGACTATTTAAAAAATAAAAATGAGTGATATATAAAACATTACTAGAAAAGTAAATAATTGATTTTTAAGGTATTTTACATAAAAGCTAACTTCTTTTTTTATTTTCTCTTTTTTTTTGTGAGAGAATGTAGATAATGAGACCGACTCCCACATGTGCCCTGACCTGGATCCATATGGCAACCCCTGTTTAGGGCTGATGCTTAAATCAACCGAGCTCTTTTTAGTGGCTGAGTCCAATGCTCAGACCAACTGAGTCATCCTCAGGGCCTGGGGCCCACACATGAACCAATTAAGCCACTGGCTGTGGGAGGAGAAGAGCAAGAGAGGGAGAGAGGGAGGGTAAGAGAAATAGATGGTCACTTCTCATGTGCTCCCTGACCAGGGATTGATCCCAGAATGTCCATACACTGTGCCAAAGCTCTATCCACTAACTGGCCACGGATGAAAGCTAATTTAAAAAGTATATACAAGAGTAACAGAGAATTCCAAGATGGTGACAGAGTAGGCGAACATTCCAACTGCCACCTCCCAGGACCAAATTGGATTACAACTTAATTTAAGAATAATCATCTTGAAAAACCAACTTTGGACTAAACAAAGAGGAGTCTATAACCAGGGATCACAGAAGAAACCACAACGAGACTGGTAGGAAGGGCTGAGACATGGAAAGGGCTGCCCCACTCCTAGGAATGAAGGAGATTGAGGGTCTGGAGGGACTCTCACTGAAGGGAGGGTCACCCTGAGAAGTGTGTGTGCTCAGCCCTAAGCCTGAAGCCCCAAGCTAGAGACCCAGAGCCTAGAAGAGGTGCCCAAACAGCATTTGGAGGTGAACAGAGCCGGTTTCCATCTGCGAGAAAGAGACGGAGCTCTGAGAGACTCAGGTTCAGTCTTAAAGGACTCGCATGGAAAATCTTGTTTACAGCCACTTACTTTGGGCTCCAGTGGAGGGAGAGCTGAAAGGACTAGAGTTGTATGAGGAGAGTGTAAAGTTGGAGGCCCAGGGAGAGACTCTGTGGAGGATAGCCACCAGAACCCTTATGCTGAGCCATTCTCCAATACTGGATTTGCCATCTTTCTTGGGTGAAGCAGTCTGCTCTGAGCAGTATCAACCTGGAGAAAAGCAACTTCTCTGTCTTTGGGAGTCTCTCCCACCCCATTCATGGAGATGGGGTCATTCTGAGAAGCCAGGAAGCATGGGGCACATCAGTGACTCAGTTTTTTGATTTTGAAGCCAAAGCTTTCCCCCAAATGCTCCTAAGTCTATGACTGGTAATTCTGCTTCATGGGAGATTCAGTAGAAACTGTCTGGAGTGATGACAGACCACACCTCTGGGTCTCAAAGGAGACACTCACTGGACTCCTAGGGCCACACCTTACTGAAATCTATAAAAAGTCTAGACAGAATGAAACCTAGGACCAAGGGCTGGAGCCACACAGAGCACCCTTCCTTATCCTTGAATTGCCACAAGTTCTACACACTACCAGAGGTTTTTTCAGTGGCCAAGCCCATCAAGCAACCAGAAGAAGCTACAGGAGGCAGAACTCAGGGAACCTTTGGCTTTTAGGTGGAACTTCCCCCAGGCACAGTGTGGGTAAAAGCCAGTCTAGGTGTGCAGCTTGGTATTTCCATGAGCACCTGGGCCCAGCAGAGACAGCCACAAATTCTGGATTGCTTGTAGCTCCAAGAAGGTTACTGAGGGCCAGTCACGGGCAGTGTCTCCCACTAGTATGCGCTGGGTTCCTGCTAAGAAGGCCCAGGACTGGCACAACCAGTAGCCAACTGCAGAGAGCATCAGTTCAGGACCTACCAACCCTTGCTAAAGTGGTATTGCAAGGAAGGTTTCCTCACATGTAATCCAGAAGGAGCAAGTTCCGCTCTCTGTGATCAGCACCTGCACAGCAGTTCATTAGCATTCCATGGGGTGGAGCTTCACAGTCAGCCAGCCTGACTGCTGGATATCTTGCCCTGCTAGGATAGATTCCACGGAAGGAAGGGAGAGTCTTGGAGCATGTATATTTAATGTGTGGGTACCTATGAGCTTATTGTTGGATCTAATCAAGGGGCCTAACCACTTTCTGGGATGAGTACAGTCAGCCCCAGGAGAGGACTATCTTAGTCTTCCTCCCTGAGACCAGGATCTCAGCAACTGTATTAACTTCTGCAGAGGGGACCGTCAACCTCACTTGATCTGAACCTATGACTCATCTTGTTGGGGAGAAATAAAATTTGAGTATCCAGGAGTAGCTGAAAAATTAGGCTCTGGAGTAGGGCCACATTACCTGTACTGAGTGAGCTCCTGACCAAGAGACCCCTGGAGTAGGGGGTCCCATTAAATTTGTATTTCCATCCTCAGCTGCCCTATACCAACAAGCTTACAGCCTATAGAAGGGTTAGTTGGGTGAGGCCAGTCTGAGCCCACACTACAGTTTTTCTACAGAAAACTCTATGGGAAGACCAGGCAGCTGCCAGAAGAGGTAGATCAGCTGAAAAGTGGAGGCAAATCTTATGGAGCTTGGAGCTTTTATGGAGCTGCTGTCATCTCTAAGCAAGAGGAAACTGATCCTTATACACAGGTTGGCCCCTCCCACACTACCCAGGCACAGAAAACACAGACACAAACAGTGAAAAGAGCAGTAGCTTCAGCCAGAGACTAGCAGGCACCACAGACTATGGAGAATAAATATGCCCAACAGGACAGATATTGTACAGTGTGTAATTTACATGATCAATGTTGAGCCTTAGAGCCAGCCAGCCTGAAGGAATAACCATACCTGTGAAAGGACCAACTGCATTCAATACTCACCTACACCAGGAAGGAAGAGAGTACCCTCAAGAAACATTCTTAGAAAAAGGAAAACAGGTGACCTGGAGGTCAGTACCTCTGAGCCCATTTTCCTCATAAAGACCTACAAATTTTTCAAAGTCAGACAGCTCTACCTAATACATAGACAAAATGAGCAGACAAAGAAATGTCACCCAAATGAATCAACAAGAGAAATCCCCAGAAAAAGAACTAAATGAAATGGGAGTAACTAAACTACCAGAGGCAGAATTTAAAATAATGATTTTTAGGATATTCACGAATCTTAGAGCAACAATGGATGGACATAATGAGCACCTAACCAAGAGATAAGCAAGCATCAAAAAGGACATTGAAATCATATAAAAGAACTAGTCACAAATGACAAATACAATATCAGAAGTGAATACTGCACTAGAAAGGATCTATAGCAGGCTAGATGAAGGAGAGGATTGAATTAGCAATTTAGAAGACAAGATAAACATAAGCACAGAAGTAGAGTAGCAAAACAAAAATAGGTACAAAAAGACTGAGGAAATTCTAAGAGACCTCTCTGACAACATGAAGAGAAACAACATCTGCATCATAGGACTTTTTGAAGGAGAAGAGAATGAACAAGGCATAGAGAATCTGTTTGAAGAAATCATAGCTGAAAGTTTCCCAAAATTGATGAAGAAAAAAAGTCACAGAAGTTCAAGAAACACAGAGAGTCTCATTAAAGAGCAACCCAGGGAAGCCTACACCAAGACACATCGTAATTAAAATGCCAAAGTTAAGAGACAAAGAATGAATACCAAAAGCTGCAAGAGAAAAGCAGTTAATTACCTATAGAAGAGCCCCCATAAAGATGACATCTACCTTTTCAACAGAAACACTTGAGTCCAGAAAGGATTGGCAAGAAATAGTCAAAGTGATTCAAAACAAAAACCTATAACCAAGAATACTTTATCCAGCAAGGCTATCATTTAAAGTTGCAGGAGAAATAAAAATTTTCCCAGACAACAAAACAAAACAAACAAAAAAACACAAACACACACACACACACAAAAAAAAAACCCTCAAGTCACTTTCTACAATCAAACCAGTACTGCAAAAAATGTTAAGAAGACTGTTATAAAAAAAAAAAAAAACAAAGGAAAAAAAAATCGAAAAAAAGATGATTGAAAAACAAGGAAATCTTACCTTTTGCGACAACATGGATGAACCTGGAAACTATTATGTTAAGTGAAATAAGCCAGGCAGAGAAAGAAAAATATCATATGACCTCACTCATTTGAGGAATCCAATGAACAATATGAACTGAGGAACAGAATTGAAATAGAGGAGGGATCGAAGGGACCAGAGGAAAAGAGGACAGAGGGAAAGAGGATGATAGGATGGGATAAAGCTGAAGGGAAGGGGTGAGGACGCTATGGGGAAGGGGGAAGGGAGATTTTGAGGGGAATATAGGGGAGGGGGGATGCATTCAGGGTGACACTAGAATCTATGTAAACACAATAAATTAAAATTAATAAAAATGATTGTAGATTTAAAGAATAAAATGGCATAAATGAATACATATCAATAATAACCTTAAATGTAAATGGAATAAATGCTCCAATCGAAATACATAGGGTAGCTGCATGTATAAGAATACAGGACCTGCACATATGTTCTCTGCAAGAGACTCACCTCAGAACAAAAGATACATATAGACTGAAAATGAAGGGATGGAAAAAAGTATTTCCTGCAAATGGAAACAAACAAACAAAAAAAGCTGAGATAGCAATACTTATATCTGACAAAGTAGCCTTTAAAACAAAGGCTATAGTAAGGGATAAAGAAGGACATTACTTTCAATCCAACAGGAGGATATAACCGTTGTAAATATTAGTGTACCTAAAATAGGAGCACCTAAATATATAAAGCAGATATTGGTGGACATAAAGGGTGAGACTGACAGCAACAGTATAATAGTAGGGGATTTTAATACCCCTCCAACATCAATGGATAGATCCTCCAGACAGAAAATTAACAAACAGTGGCCTTAAATGACACACTAGATCAACTGGATTTAATTGATATCTTCATAATGTTTCACCCCAAAGCAGCAGAATATACATTCTTTTCAAGTGCTTATGGTACATTCTCTAGGATAGAGCACATGTTAGGATACAAAACAAGTCTCAATAAATTTAAGAAGATTGAAATCATATCAAGCATCTTCTCTAATCACAATGGAATAAAACTAGAAATCAACTACAATAGAAAAACTGAGAAATATTCAAACACTTGGAGGTTAAAGAGAATGTAATTAAATAACGAATGGGTTAACAATGAAATCAAAGAAGAAATAAAAAATTTTTGTGAAACAAATGAAAACGAACATACAACAACTCAAAATTTATGGGACGCAGCAAAAGCAGTTCTGAGAGGGAATTTTATAGCATTAAAGGCATAGCACAAGAAGCAAGAAAAAAGCTCAAATAAACATCTTAAACATGCATCTAAAAGAACTAGAGATGAACAACAAATAAAGCTCAGAAGAAGTAGAAGAAAGGAAATAATAAAAATTAGAGTGGAAATAAATGACATAGAGGACAGAAAGAAAAATGCAAAAGATCAATGAAACCAAGAGTTAGTTCTTTGAAAAGGTAAACAAGAATGATGAACCATTAACCAGACCCAACAAGAAAAAAGAGAGAATGGACCTAAAGAAATAAAATTATAAATGAAAGTGGAAAGATAATAACTGACACCACAGAGATGCACAGGATTGTAAGAAAATACTTTGAAGAATTATATGCCAAAAATTAGACAACCTAGGTGAAATGGTAAATTCCTAAAAACATTCAATCTTCCATAACTGAATCTGGAAGAATCAGAAAACTTTAACAGACCAATGACAACAAATGAAATTGAAAGAGTTATCAAAAAATCTCAGCAAACAAAAGTCCTGGATTGAATGTCTTCACAGGCACATTTTACCAAACATTCAATGAAGAACTAACACTTATCTTTCTCAAGCAATCTATAGATTCAATGCAATTCTGAATAAAATACCAATGTCATACTTCAAAGATATGAAACAAATATTCCAAAAATTTATATGGAACCAAAAAAGAACCCAAATAGCCTCAGTAATCTTGAAAATGAAGAATAAAGTGGGAGGTATCACACTTACTAATATCAAATTATACATTGTATTCAAAACAGCTTGGTACTGGCATAAGAAAAAGCATACAGATTAATGGAACAAGACAGAAAACCCAGAAATAAATCCATGTCTTTATGGCCAATTGATATTTGACAAAGGAGGTAAGAGCATACAATGGAATAAAGACAATTTCTTTAATAAGTGGTGTTGGGAAAATTGGAATGGTACATACAAAAAAAATAAAACTAGATGACCAATTCACACTAATCACAAAAATAAACTAAAAATGGATAAAATACTTAAATGTAAGTATTGAAATCATAAATATCTTAGAAGAAAATATAGGCAGTAAACTCTGATATCTCTCGTAGCAATATTTTGGCCTATTTATCTCCATGGGTAAGATAAATAAATGGGACTATATCGAACTAAAAAGCTTTTGCACAGCAAAAGACACCATTAACAAAATAAAAAGACAACCCACACAATGGGAGAACATATTCACCAGTATATCTGATAAAGGGTTAATAACCAAAATTTATAAAGAACTAAAACTCAACACCAGGAAGATAAATGATCCAATTTAAAAACAGGAAAAAGAACTGAACAGACACTTCTTCAGAGAGGATAGCAGATGGTCAATAAGCATATGAAAAAAATGTTGAACGTCACTAATCATCAGAGAAATGCAAATTAAAACTAAAATGAGATATCACCTCACACCTGTCAGAATGGCACTCATTAACAAATCAACACACAATAAGTGCCCACGAGGGTGTGGAGAAAAGGGAACCCTCCTGCACTGCTGGTGGGAATGAAGACTTGTGCAGCCACTGTGGAGAACAGTAGAGTGTTTCCTCAAAAAATTAAAAATGGAACTGCCTTTTGACTCAGCTATCCCACTTTTAAGAATATATCCTAAGAATACAAAATAACTGATTCAAAAGAAGATATGCACCCCCCATGTTTATTGCAGCATTGTTTACAGTAGCCAAGATCTGGAAACAATCCAAGTGTCCATGTGGTACATATTCACAATGGAATACTACATAGCTATGAAAAATAAGAAAATTTTACCTTTTGCGATGGCATGGATGGACCTGGAGATTATTATGCTACATGAAATAAGCCAGGCAGAGAAAGATAAATATTATATGATCTCTCTTATATGTGGAATAAAATAAACAAAGTGAACTGAGGAACAGAATAGAGGCAGAGGCAAGGTCACAGGGAGCAGAGGGACAGCTGTCAGAGGGAAGGGAGATGAGGAGATGGGATCAGAGGAGGTGAAAGGATTAGTGAAATTATATATATATATAACACATAGATACAGATAACAGGACAGCAAATACCAGAGAAAAGGGGAGAAGTGGGTAGGGGTAGGGGGCAAAGGTGGTGTAATGGAGATCACAGTGGTGGGGGTGACGGTGTTATATTGAGTGGGACACTTGAATCCATGTTAACAAAATAAATTAAAATTTATAAAAAATTTTTTAAAAAGAAAAAGGTGAGGTGGCCACTGATACCACAGAAATACAAAGCATTATAAGAAAATAATACAAAATATCATAAGTCAACAAATTGGACGGTCTGGAAGAAATGGATAAATTCCTAGAAACATACAATCTTCATAGACTGAATAAAAAATAAGCAGAAAATCTTAACAGAGTAATTACTCTCAACAAGCAAAAGTCTTAAACTAGATAATTCACAGGTATATTTTACCAAACATTCATAGAAGAACTCACACCTTTTCTTCTCAAGCTATTCCAAAAATTTCAAGAGGAGATTCTGAAGTTCATTTAATGAGGCTAACAGTATCCTAATTACAAAATCAGATAAAAACACTACAAGTAAGAAAGTTATTGGTGAATATCCTGATGAACACAGGTGCAAAAGTTCTCCAAAAAAATTAATAGACCATATTTAACAATACATTAAAAATATCATACACCACCGCCCTGGCCAGTTGGCTCAGTGGTAGAGTGTTAGCCTGGTGTGCAGGAGTCCCGGGTTTGACTCTTGGCCAGGGCACACAGGAGAAGCACCCATCCGCTTCTCCACCCCTCCCCCCTCCTTCTTCTCTGTCTCTCTCTTCCCCTCCCTCAGCCAAAGCTCCACTGGAGCAAAGTTGGCCCGGGCACTGAGGATGGCTCTATGGCCTCTGCCTCAGGCACTAGAATGGCTCTGGTTGCAACAGAGCAATGCCCCAGATGGATGGAGCATCGCCCCCTGGTGGGCATGCCAGGTGGATCCTAGTCGGGCGCATGAGGGAGTCTGTCTGACTGCCTCCCTGTTTCCAACTTCAGAAAAATACAATATATATATATACATATACATATACATACACACACACACCATGATCAAGTGGTATTTATTCTGGGGATGCAAGATGGTTCAATATCAGAAAATCAATTACCATTATACACGACATAAACAAAGTAAAGAATAATAACCTTATTATTATATCAAAAGATATATAAATAGCATTTGAGAAAACCCAGCATCCATTTATGTTAAAAACTCTCAGCAAAGTGAGAAATGAAGGAAAATACCTCAACATAATGAAGGACACATACGAAAAACTTACAGCTAACATCAGACTCAATGGGAAAATACTAAAAGCATTTTCTATAAGATCAGGAACAAAAACTGGCTTATCCACTTTAACCAATTTTACTTAAAATAGTATTGCAATTTTCAGTCACAGCAAACAAACAAGAAGAAGAAAGAAAAGGTATCCAAATTGGAAAGAACTAAAACCATAAGTATTTGCAAATGGCTTGATACTGTATATAAAGAACCCTAAAGATAACATAAAAAAGAAAACTACAAGAGCTGAGAAGTAAATTCAGTCAACAGGATACAAAATAAACATCCAGAAATCAGTTGCATTTTTTAAATACCAGTAATGAACTATCATAAGGAAAACTAAGAAGGCAATCCCATTTACAATTGTGTCATAAAAATTAAAATACTTAGGAATAAATTTAACCAAGGATGCAAAAGTTTAGTGCTCTGAAAAATTATAAGACAAAGAAGAAAAAAATGAAAGAAGATACAAATAAGTGGAAGCATATACTGTGTTCATGGATGGCAAAAATTAACATTTTATAAATATCCATACTACCCAAAGCAATCTGTTAGTTCAACAGAATCCTTTCAGGATACCAATGGCATATTTCACAAAACTAGAACAAATACCCAAAAATACGCATAAAAAAAGAAGACCCTGAATAACCACAGAAATCTTGAAGGAAGAACAAAATTGGAGAGATCACACCACATGATATGAGACTATACTACAAAGGAAGAGTAATTAAAACAGCATGGTACTGACATAAAAACAGAGATATATATTAGTGGAATAGAATAAAGACCCCAGAAATAAACCCATGTATTTATGTTTAATTAATATCTGACAAAGGAGGCAAGAACATACAGTGGGATAAAGACAGTCTATTCAATAAATGGTGTTAGGAAAATTAGACAAATACATGCAAAAAAATAAATGAATCTAGACCACTTTTTTACATCACATACAAGAATAAACTCAAAATGAGTTAAAGATATATATATAAGTCTTAAAACCATTAAAACTAGAAGAAAACATAGGCAGCATAATCACTGATATTTCTCTTAGCAATATTTTTTTCGCATATCTTCTCATGCAAGGAAAATGAAAGAAAAAACAAATAAGACTACATTGAACTAAAAAAATTTTGCATAGGAAGAAAATCCATCAACAAAACAAAAAGACTACCTCCTGAACAGAAGAATATATTTGCCAATGGTACATCTTGATAAGAGGTTAATATTCAAAATATATAAAAACTCATACAACTCAGCATCAAAATCAAACAATCCAATTTAGAAATGGGAAGAGTACCTGAATAGACACTACTCCAAAGACAGCATACAGATGGCCAATAGACCTATGAAAAAATGCTCAAAATTACTAATCATCAAGGAAATGCAAATTAAAGCCACAATGAGATACCACCTCACACCTGTCAGAAAGGCTATCGCCAATAAATCAATAAGCAACAAGTGTTGGTGAGGATGTGAAGCAAGGGAACCCTTATATACTATCTGTGGTATTGCAAGTTGGTGCATCCACAGAAAAAGTAGTATGAAAGTAGTATGAAAGTTCCTCAGAAAATTAAAAATTTCTTAGGACTCAATAATTCCACTTCAGACTATATATATCCGAAGAAAGCCAAAACTCTAATTCAAAAAGATATATTCACCCTTATATTCATTGCAATATTATTTACAATAACCAAACTATGAAAGCAAACCAAGAGACTATCAATAGAAGAAAGTTAAAAAAGTGGTGGTAAATACATACAATGGAATATTATTGATTATAAAAATAATGGAATCTTACCATTTGCAACAGCATTAATAGACCTAGAGGGTATTAAGTGAAATAAGTCAGTCAGGGAAAGTCAAATGCCATATGATTTCACTTACATGTGAAATCTAAAATACAGAATAAATAAACAAATAAAATTGGAAGAGACTCATAGACACAGAGAGCAGGCTACTGGTTGCCAGAGAGGAGCATGGTTAGGGGACTGGGTGAAAGAAGTGAAGGGATTGAGGAGTATAAATTGGTAGTTACGAAATAGTCATGGGGATGTAAAGTACAGAATAGAAAATACAGTTAATAATATTTCAGTAACTATGTATGATGTCACGTGGGTACTAGAAATATCAGGGAACACTTTGTAAAGTATATGATTGTCTAACCACTATGCTGAATCTCGAAACAAATACAAAATAATATTGAATGTAAATGGTAATTAACAAATTAAAAATTTAAAAATCAAACTACAAAAAAAAAACCAACCCATAGGTATTTTTTAAATTGTAAGTTGTGATTCTGGATTTATTGTTCTAAATGAGCTGTTACTATCTCCTAAGAAAGACTTGAAATAAAAAAATTGATTTCCATAAAAATAACTCTAATTCAAAAAGATATATGTACCCTTATGTTCATTGCAGTATTATTTACAATAGCAAAGATATGAAAACAACCCACATGCCCAGCAATAGACTAATTGATAAAGAATTGGTACATATATACAATGGAATATTACTCAATTATAGAAAATAATAAAATCCTATAATTTGTAACAACATAAATAGACCTAGAGAAATATCATATGATTTCACTTATATATGGAATCTAAATAGCATGATAAATAAACAAACAAAACAGAAACAGTCTCATAGATACAGAGAATAAACTGAGAGTTTCCCAATGGCAAGGGTGGTTTGGGAGTTGGGTAAAAGGGGTAATGGTAGTAAGTAGTATAAATTGGTAGTTACAAAATAGTCGTGGGGATGCAAAGTGCAGCCTCAGAAATATAGTCAATAATATTTTATTAACTGTGTATGGTGCCAGGTGGGTACTGGAAATATCAGAGTGAATATTTTGTAAAGTGTATGATTGAAACCATTATGGTGTACACCTGAAACTAATATAAAGTAATATTGAATGTCAACTGTAATTGAAAAATGAAAATAAAAACTAAAACCTGAAAAATATGCGTTAATGTGAACAAATACTAGAGATTCTCAATCATAATGTTTAGCAGGGTTATTTTCAATTTTTAAACTATTTAGAAAGACAGAAGTATGTTAATAATATCAATATAGGTTACTTTTTATTTATAATTGGAATAAAGTTAACTTTATTATAAATCTATTTATTTTTATTTAAAACTGTTTTTGCTATCTTTTAAATACTGATTTTTAAAATAATCAACATTTCCTAATCAAAAAGAAGTACAAATGAGTTCTAAAATAATCATAAGGATGTAAAATACAGAATAAGGAATGTAGTCAATAATATTGGTATCAGGTGTGTTAAATTATTGGGGGTAATCACTTTCTAAATTGTATAATTGTCTAAACACAATGTTTTACACCTGAAACTAGTATAAAATAACATTGAATGCTAACTCTAGTTTAAAAATAAAATTTAAAAGAGAAATAAATTGCTTCCATAGAAGTTCTTTGTATGCCTGACCAAGCGGTGGCGCAGTGGATAGAGTGTTGGACTGGGATGTGGAAGGACCCAGGTTCGAGACCCCGAGGTCGCCAACTTGAGTGCAGGCTCATCTGGCTTGAGCAAAAAGCTCACCAGCTTTGACCCAGGGTCGCTGGCTCCAGCAAGGGGTTACTCAGTCTGCTGAAGGCCCGCAGTCAAGGCACATATGAGAAAGCAATCAATGAACAACTAAGGAGTCGCAATGTGCAACGAAAAACTAATGATTGATGCTTCTCATTTCTCTGTTCCTGTCTGTCTATCCCTTTCTCTGTCTGTCTCTGTAAAAAAAAAAAGAAATTCTTTTTATGATCATTAGTTGCTTTATGAAATTTTCTATAAACAAGGCATCTAGAAATTCTAATGTATTAAAATTCCAGGTCTTATTAATTTTAAGGGAATTTTGAGAATGAAAAATAAATATCAGCAGTTTTTACTCTTTTAGCCAAAATAAAGCATCAGCTCAAGTCCAAAAGTAGCAAATGATGCGACTCTTAGCAGAATGAAGACACTAGTGTCGATAGCAATTATAAAGTAGTCCTACCTCAAGGCATTCTTTTAGTTGTCCAATAATTTCATGATGTCCTTTAACTGTGTTATAATAATTCTGCTAAGGAACCTATGTCCTACAATAAAGATTCCTTCCATTTTAAAATTTCAGGTTCTCACTGCTGCCAGTGTAATAAATGTTCCTTCCTTCATTCAATTGGAGAGATCTATGTTCTACTCTAATTAAGTGTTGTAATCTAAGGGTCAGCAATCTACAACACATGGGCCCAATTCAGGCTGCTGTGTTTTTTATAAATAAAGTTTTATTGGAACAAAGCTATGCCCATTTAGGTACGTGTTGTTATAGCTGCTTTTGTAAAGCAGCAGCGTTGATTAGTTGTGATAAGAAACTACATGCCCCACAAAGACTAAAATATTTACTATCTGCACCTTTGTAGAAGAAGTGTGTACAGCCCACTTGCTGCCTAGAAACAAAGACAATATATTTAACCTATCCATGGGATATTTTGTTTTGAAAGATGACCAGATTTACTCCATCCGTAGATTACTTATGTATTTTGAAAGAATTTTTTAAAAATTTTATTTAGAAAATTAAATTTGGTGGGGTAACATTGATCAATAAGAGTACATGTTTCAGGTAAACATTGCTATAGTATTTGAACTGTTGATTATGTTGAGTCCTGTCACCCAAAGTCAAATCATTTTCCTTATATTTGTTGCTCTTTACTCCCTTGACTCCCACCTTCATCTCCCATAACCCCTTGCCCCTGGTAACCAGAACACTTTGGGAGAAAATTTTTGAGCAGAGAGTACTGTTTATGCACCTTTCCCATGCTTATTCCATTTTCAAAATGACAGAAGTCAGCATTGTATCACCCTACATTAAAAAGTTAGCCAAATTATGAATTTGGGGTGACTGTAGACTTTGCCTTATAACAAAGGCATGTGTAACCTAATTTGCAGTTAGCTACATTTACACCATTATTTTACTTTAAACAAACCTTAGTATAGCCAAAGTCAGCTTTGCAGGGTCTACCAATCTCTTAGGACATTTGCTCTGAAATAATATGGCTGAAACACACTAGGTGTCTCCAACATTCTTTGTAAGGTTTTGGAAACTTCAAGAATCATAGCAATGATATTTTTTGGAATACTGAGCAATGAGCTGAAGCACTGTTGCATTTCATAAACATTCCTCCCAAATTAGAATTGACAATCAGTCTGATTCAACCCATAGCTCATCCTCCCAAATAATATGGTTTAAAAGATAAGGAATCCAAATGAAGTAAAATAGTGGCTGAAATAACTGTAATAAAAACAGAAAGAAGGCAGGAATCAGGTCAAAATCTTCATTCTGAGCATGCAAAGCTTCCAGATGGAGCCATGCTACAATAAGTAATTTAAAAGCTATAATTTACTTGTGTCAAAGGGTCTTTGATATAAAAAGCTGAAGGAGAGAAAGTCAAAAAGATTAGTCTGGCTTTCTTTGTTCTTCATGGACATAGTCCAAGATAAAGTTCAAACTAATGTTAGTCTTGGTTATTTAGTTTTATTATGTCTACAACAAAAATAAAGTGCTCTCCATATTTTTCCCAATAAGGTGCAGGTTTTATATATTTTTAAAAATAAAAGTGATAAGGAAATACTTCTTTTTAACAATGAAATCTAAATAAATCCTAACAAAGTTTATAGTCTGGGCACTGAGGAAGGGAAATTTTTAAATGGCAAATTAGTATATCTTTCACAACAAAGTAACATTCAATGACATAATAGTTTCATACATTTCATTTTTCAGTTTTTCTCTGAGTGAAAAAAACAGAATGAAAGCCATTCCTGGAATAGTGGCATCTGAACACTTAATAATAGGACACCTTCATACTGTTTATGAAGTAGCTGTGATAGACTGAACTAATCCAAGCACTTACTCTGGAACCCCTTTGGAGGGAAAGTTGGTAGGTTCTGTATGTTATCTAAGGTCATGGGGCAAAGATTTTATATGTATCAATGAGATTCACAGTTCAGCCAAGTATTGACAGTATTACCGCTATTAACTTGACTGTCTGCCTAAGTGAACAAATGTTTCCTGCTTTATCTTACATTACTCCCTTCTGGTATCCCATATTCTAGTCTGGTCAAATTTGGTACTCCCCCTGGCCAATAATGTCTTATGATTTTCTGTCTTAATAACTTTGTTCCTACTGTTTTGCCACCTTCTACTATAGTTTATTTCATTCTAGTAAACTATAAGTCCGTTCATTATACAAGTTCTAACTCACATCAAAGAGGAAAAGAAAATAAGTAAACTAATTTAAAGATCTGATCAGATTACATTGCAAAAATTTGTAGTAGAAATACAGTTGTAGAGATTTTTGATGCCAGATTGGGTCGCTGAGAATCCTGAACTCACAGTCAAGTTCCAAGTGGGACTATCTCCAGTATTATAGATTGAGGTAGCTAGTTCTATCTAAATCCGGGTTAGCCAAAAACAATTCAACAAATAATTTTAACACTTGCATACAATGTCAAATAAGACACATTTTTTGCTACAAGGGGTGAAAAATACACATGAACCAACAAATATGATAAATAGATACATGTATAATATTGCTTATGGTTAGGAACATAACTTGTTCCTCTTTATTTTCATCCAGTGCATAACAATGTCCTTTCCATAATAAATACTTAATATATGTATATATTTATAAAATTGAATGGAATTTAATTTTCCAAAATAGAAGGCACTAATTCAAATTGAACCTTTGAATAAATATTCTTTGTCCAATACAGACTTGTTATAGGGTACATGGAACATGGGGGGCTGGTAAACATTAATTTTAAGTGCTAGGTTATGATAACATTGAAAAATAAGGTCAGTATAGCCCTTTATGCAAATCATTACACTAAAATGGAAACTGAAAAATAAGGTGATATGTGCTAAGTGTATGAAGTGTCAAATAAGATATACCCTATGTTAAGATATCATCACATCACTAAAACTGTTTTTCCATTGCCAAGATTTTCAAAAGCCTTTAAAAGGTTTCCTCAGATTAAAGGCAAATAAAAAAATCTTTCACATTTCAGAGTCAGTAATTCTTAAAGAGTATGAAAATTATTTCTTTTTGATTGATCACATAATGAGCTCATGACCTTTATCATGCAACATAGGAAAGAAAGAGACTCTTAGTTAAATGCTTTATTAGTAACTCTTTTTATATTGTAATATTAAAAATGGTAGAGATCTATCTTGAGTCTCCTCCTCCTTCCATATTTATTTTTAACCTGTAAATTTCTGATATATAGGTTTGAAATAAGCCCTTGAGACACTAAGCCCTGAAAAGATTCAGTGCCTCTACTTTTTTAAAAAAAGTTTAATTTAATGGGATTATGTTGATCAATATGAGTACATAGGTTTCAGGTGAACATCTCCATAACACATGAACTGTTAATTGTATTGTGTGTCCATCACCCAATGCCAAATCATTTTCCATTACCATATATTTATCCCTTTTTACTCCCTCCCCCCACGACCTCTCCCAGATAACAATTTCACATTTATCTATGTCCATGAGTCTCAGTTTTACATCCCACCTATGTGGGCTATATAATATTTATCTATGTCCATAAGTCTCAGTTTTATATCCCACTATGTGTGAAATCATATAGTTCTTAGCGTTTTCTGATTTACTTGTTTCACTCAGTATGATGTTCTTCAGGCCCATCTATTTTGTCATAATGCTCATATGTCATCATTTCTATGGCTGAGTAGTATTCCATTGTATATACATACCACATTTCTTCATCCAATCCTCTATCATAGGACATTTTTGTTGTTTCCATATCTTGACTACTGTGAATAATGCTGTGATGAACATGGGGGTGCATATGTCTTTGCATACCAATGTTTTCGAGGTTTTGGGGTAGAGACCCAGTAGAGGGACTGCTGGGTCATATGGTAATTCTATTCTTATTTTTTTCAGAACTCACTATAATTTCTTTTTAAAATTTTTTACAAATATTTTTAATTGATTTTAATTTATTGTGTTTACATAGATTCTAGTGTTGCCCCGAATGCATCCCCCCTCCCTCATATTCCCCTCAACATCTCCCTTGTTGCTCTCCCCACTTCCCTTCAGGTTTATCCTATGCTATCATCATCCCCTTTCCCTCTCTTCTCTTTTCCTCTGGTCCCTTTGATCTCTCCTCTGTCTCAATTCTGTTCCTGAGTTCACATTGTTCATTACATTCCTCAAATGAGTGAGGTCAAATGATATTTTTCTTCTCTACCTGGCTTATTTCACTTAATATAATAGTTTCCATGTCCATCCATGTTGTTGCAAAAGGTAAGATTTCCTTCTTTTTCATGGCCCTGCAATATTCCATTGTATATATGTACCACTGATTTTTAATCCACTCGTCTTCTGACGGACACTTGGGCTGTTTCCTGACCTTTGCTATTGTGAACAATGCTGCCATAAACATGGGGGTACATTTCTCCTTTTGAAACAGTGCTATGGTTTTCTTGGGGTACATTCCTAAAAGTGGAATAGCTGGGTCAAAAGGCAGTTCAATTTTTAATATTTTGAGGAATCTCCATACTGTTTTCCACAATGGCTGCACCAGTCTGCATTCCCACCAGCAGTGCAGGAGGGTTCCCTTTTCTCCACATCCTCGCCAGCACTTATTCTGTGATGCTTTGTTGATGAGCACCATTCTGACTGATGTGAGTTGATATCTCATTGTGGTTTTAATTTGCATTTCTCTAATGATTAGTGATGCTGAGCATTTTTTATGTCTATTGGCCATCTGTATGTCCTCTTTGGAGAAGTGTCTATTCATTTCTTTAGCCCATTTTTGGATTGGATTGTTTGTCTTCCTGGTGTTGAGATTTACAAGTTCTTTATAAATTTTGGTTATTAACCCCTTATCAGATGTATTGTCAAATATGTTCTCCCATTGTGTAGTTTGTGTTTTTATTGTTCTTATTGTCTTTAGCTGTGCAAAAAATTTTGGTTTGATATAGTCCCATTTGTTTATCCTGTCTTTTATTTCACTTCCCCGTGGAGATAAATCATCAAATATATTGCTGCGAGAGATGTCGGAGAGCTTACTGCCTATGTTTTTTTCTAAGATGCTTATGGTTTCACGGCCTACATTTAAGTCTTTTATCCATTTTGAGTTTATTTTTGTGAGCGGTGTAAGCTGGTGATCTAGTTTCATTTTTTTGCAGGTAGCTGTCCAATTTTCCCAACACCATTTGTTAAAGAGGCTGTCTTTACTCCATTGTATTTCCTTACCTCCTTTGTCAAATATCAGTTGTCTATAGAACTGTGGGTTTATTTCTGGGTTCTCTGTTCTGTTCCATTGATCTATATGCCTGTTCTTATGCCAGTACCAGGCTGTTTTGAGTACAATGGCCTTGTAGTATAACTTGATATCAGGAAGTGTGATACCTCTCACTTTATTCTTCTTTTTTAAGATTGCTGAGGCTATTCGTGTTCTCTTTTGGTTCCATATAAATTTTTGGAATATGTGGTCTATATCTATGAAGTATGTCATTAGTATTTTAATTGATATTGCATTGAATTTATAGATTGCTTTGGGTAATATAGACATTTTAATGATGTTTATTCTTCCTAACCATGAGCACGGTATATGCTTCCACTTGTTTGTATCTTCCTTGATTTCTTTTATCAATGCTTTGTAATTTTCCGAGTACAAGTCTTTAGTCTCCTTGGTTAAGTTTATTCCTAGGTACTTTATTTTTTTGGTTGTAATTGTGAAGGGGATTGTTTCCTTAATTTCTCTTTCTGGCTGTTGATTGTTGGTGTATAAAAATGCCTCTGATTTCTGAGTATTGATTTTACATCCTGCCACTATGCTGAATTCATTTATCAGTTACAGTAGCTTTTTGACTGAGACTTTAGAGTTTTCTATATACAATATCATATCATCGGCAAATAATGATAGTTTTACTTCTTCTTTTCCAACTTGAATGCCTTTTATTTCTTCTTCTTGTCTGATTGCTGTTGCTAGGACTTCCAGGACCATGTTAAATAAGAGTGGTGAAAGGGGGCACCCCTGCCTTGTTCCTGATCTTAAGGGTATTGCTTTTAATTTTTGCCCATTGAGTATGATGTTGGCTGTGGGTTTCTCATAGATGGCTTTTATCATGTTGAGGTATGTTCCCTGTATTCCCACTTTGCTGAGAGTTTTGATCATGAATGGTTACTGGATTTTATCAAATGCTTTTTCTGCATCTATTGAAATTTTCATATGGTTTTTCTCCTTTTTGTTTATGTGATGAATCACATTGATTGATTTACAAATATTGTGCCAGCCTTGCCTCCCCAGAATAAATTGCACTTGATCATGGTGTATGATTTTTTCCATATATTGTTGGATCCGGTTTGCTAATATTTTGTTGAGGATTTTAGCATCTATATTCATCAGAGATATTGGCCTATAATTTTCTTTCTTTGTGTGGTCTTTGCCTGGTTTTGGAATCAGAATTATGCTCGCCTCATAAAAGGAGCTTAGAAGTCTTCCTTCCTCTTGAATTTTTTGAAATAGTTTGAGAAGGATAGGAGTTAGTTCTTCTTTGAATATTTGGTAGAATTCCGTTGTGAAGCCATCGGGCCCTGGACTTTTCTTTGTTGGGAGTTTTTTGATAACTGTTTCGATCTCATTTGTTGTAATTGGTTTGTTTAGGTTTTCTGATTCTTCCAGATTGATTTTTGGAAGATTGTATGTTTCAAGGAATTTGTCCATTTCATCTAGGTTGTCTAGTTTTTTGGCATACAATTCTTCATAGTATTTTCTTACAATATTTTGTATTTCTGTTGTGTCAGTAGTTATTTCTCTTCTCTCATTTCTAATTTTATTTCTTTGAGTCCTCTCTCTCTTTTTCTTGGTGAGTCTACTTAAAGGTTCATCAATCTTGTATACCTTTTCAAAGAACCTGCTCCTCGTTTCATTGATCCTCTGTATTGTTTCTTTAGCCTCTATGTCATTTATTTCTGCTCTGATCTTTATTATTTCCTTCCTTCTACTACATTTGGGCTTTACTTGCTGTTCTTTTTCTAATTCTTTTAGATGCAGGGTTAAGTTGTTTATTTGAGCTTTTTCTAGCTTCTGAAAGTGTGCCTGTAGTGCTATGTATGAACTTCCCTCTCAGCACTGCTTTTGCTGTGTCCCATAAATATTGAGTTGTTGTATGCTCATTGTCATTCGTTTCTAGGAATTTTTTTATTTCTTCTTTGATCTCATTCTTAATCCATTCATTATTTAACACCCTGCTATTTAGTTTTTATGTGTTTGAGAATTTTTGAGCTTTTCTGTTGTGATTCATTTCTAGTTTCATGCCGTTGTGATCGGAGAAAGTGTTTGATATAATTTCAGTCTTCTTCAATTTGTTGAGAGCTCTTTTGTGCCCTAACATGTGGTCTATCCTAGAGAATGTACCATGAGCACTTGAAAAGAATTTATATTCTGCTGCTTTAGGGTGAAAGGATCTGAAGATATCTATTAAATCGAGTTGATCTAGTGTTTCCAGTAAGTCTGCTGTTTCTTTGTTAATTTTTTTTTTTGAGGATCTATCTAGTGATGTTAGTGGGGTATTGAAATCCCCTACTATTATAGTATTGCTATTGATCTCGCCCTTTAAGTTCATCAAAGTCTGCTTTATATATTTGGGTGGTCCTATATTAGGTATATAGACATTTATAATAGTTATATTTTCCTGTTGGATTACTCCCTTTATCATTATGTAGTGGCCTTCTTTATCTCTTACTATATCCTTTGTTTTAAAGTCCAATTTGTCTGATATAAGTATTGGTACCCCCGCTTTTTTTTCATTTCCGTTTGCATGAAATGTTTTTTTCCATCCTTTTTCCTTCAACCTATGTGTGTCTTTTGTTCCGAGGTGTGTCTCTTGTAGACAACATATGTATGGGTCCTGTTTTCTTATCCACGCAGCTACCCTATGTCTTTTGATTGGATCAATTAATCCATTTACATTTAAGGTTATTATTGATATGTAGTTGTTTATTGCCATTTTCTTCTTTAAAGGTGTATTCCTTTTTTGCTATATTCTTTTCCCACTTAGATCTGTTTACAACAGGCCCCTTAACATTTCCTGCAACATTGGTTTGGTTGTAATGAATTCCTTGAGTTGTTTGTTGTCTGGGAAGCTTTTTATTTCTCCTTGAATTTTAAACGATAGCCTTGATGGATAAAGTAGTCTTGGTTGTAGGTTCTTGTTCTGCATTACTTTGAATATTTCTTGCCATTCCCTTCTGGCCTCAAGTGTTTCTGTTGAGAAGTCAGATGTCATCCTTATGGGGGCTCCTTTGTAGGTGATAACTTTTTTTTCTCTTGCAGCTTTTAATATTTTCTCTTTATCGCTTAGCTTTGGTATTTTAATTATGATGTGTCTTGGTGTAGGTTTCTTTGGGTTTCTCTTTAATGGAGTCCTCTGTGCTTCTTGGACTTGTGAGAGTTTCTCTTGCATTAATTTAGGGAAGTTTTCAGCTATGATATGATTGAACAACATCTCTATTCCTTGTTCTTTTTCTTCTTCTTCATGAACCCCTATGATGCGGATGTTATTTCTCTTCATGTTGTCACAGAGCTCTCTAAGGGTTTCCTCTGACTTTTTGAGTCTCTTTTCTCTTTTCTTCTCTGTTTTCATGCCTTCATTCCAGTTGTCCTCTAATTTGCTGATTCGATCCTCTACTCTATCTATCCTGTTTTTAATTCCTTCCATTGTGGTCTTTATTTCTGATATTGTATTTGTCATCTCCGACTGATTCTTTTTTATACTTGCTATTTCTTTTTTAGGTGTTCATAGTGACCATCCATTGTTGTTCTAAGATCCCTAAGCATCCTTACAATCATTATTTTGAACTCCGCATCTGAAGTTTTATTATTTCCATATCACTCAGTTCATCTCCTGAAGGTGTCACTTGTAGTTTCATTTGGATTGCACTTTTTTGTCTTCTCATGGTGTTTGGGTGTTTTATTTGTAGAGTTGTTTGAGTCTAAGCTTGGTGTTGTCTGCCTCCAGTTTTCAGTTGTATTTTTTCTAGGTCTTCTTGGGTTGGTATCAGCTGTTATCTGTAATCCACTTTCGGATTTGGGCAGCTTTGAAGTCTTGATTTGCTTGTTTTCTTAACAAGGGATAGTCTTGTTTACTGATATCAGTAGGGGGCTTCCTTGAAACTGTATCCAGGAATGCTGTGGGTGTAACCTGAGACTCTGAAGGCCTCTTTAGCCAGCTAATCTCACTGGGGGCAGGGTGTTTTCTCAGCTTCAGTAGGGGGAGGTGTATCTCAGATCTCCATGGAGACCTGAGTTACTGCCCCTCCTCCCCACTTCTTGTTTTCAGCTGTGTCTTGTTGAGCTGATTGGAACTGGATAGATGTCTGGAGATCTCTGATCTGGAAGCAATTCAGCTCTGTTTTGTGTAAGGTTCAGTCCATCCCCCAGCTATGGCCTCCGTGAGTCAGCTTTTTTCATTCGTTTCCTGCATTCCTTAGCCCCTCACAGTCTGTCCCTCTCCTTGTCCTTTCCACTTGGGAGATAAGCTGGTCTTTTCAACACACCTCACTCCCTGGTCTCCAGGTAGGTGGCTGTGAGCAGTAGTCTCTGCCCCTTTCCCTCTCTGGGCTCTCAGCCTCACCCCCACCCTCCACTCCTGTAAGCAGAGGAGACTCAGGTGCTCCCTACCAAGATTGTAGCTTCTTCTTTGCTCCTTGGTTTTTGAGAGCTGTTCTTGCAGTTCAGAGTTGGTTTTTCATGCTGATTTTTCCCAAGTTGATTTGTATTCCAGTTTGATGGTGAGAGCTGGGCGTCTTTGCGTCCGCGTACTCCGCTGCCATCTTCCAATTGGGATTTTGATGGGGATTGCATTAAAGTTGTATATTGCTTTGGTTAATATGGGTATTTTAACTATATTGATTCTTTCAACCCATTAACATGGAATATTTTTCCATTTCATTATGTCTTTTTGATTTCTTTCAATAATGCTCTACAGTTTTTCAGTATAAAGGTCCTTCACTCCTTTGCTAAGTTTATTTCTACATATTTTTGTTGTTGCAATTGTAAAGGGGATTTTTTTAGTTCATTTTTACAATGTTTCATTGTTGGTGTATAGGAAAGCAGTGGAGTTTATTATGTTGATTTTTTATCCTGAAACTTTACTGTATTGGTTTATTGTTTCTAACAGATTTTTGGTGGAGTCTTTTGGGATTTCTATATACAGGATCATGTGAAAAAAGTGATACCTTTACTTCTTTTTTTCCCAATATAAATGCTTTTCTCTTGCCTGATCACTGTGGCTAAGACTTCTAGTACTATGTTGAATAAGAGTGGACAGAATAGGCAGTCTTTTATTGTTCCTGATTTTAGAGGAACAGCTTTTAGTTTTTCACCACTTAGTATGATATTGGCTGATGGTTTGTCATATATGGCCTTTACTATATTCAGGTACTCTCCTTCTATACCCACTTTATCAAAGAAAATCAAAGCGACATAATGAAATGGAAAAATATTCCATGTTAATGGGTTGAAAGAATCAATATAGTTAAAATACCCATATTAACCAAAGCAATATACCAAACATAAATGGATGTTGTATCTTGTTACATGCTTTTTCTGCATCTATTGATAGGATCATATAATTTTTGTTCTTTGTTTTGTTGATATGATGTATTACATTGATTTTGTGTATGCTGAACCATTCTTGTTTTCCGGGAATGAATACCACTTGATTGTGATGTATTATTTTCTTAATGTATTTTTGTATTTGATTTGCTAGTATTTTGTTTAGGAGTTTTGCATTTGTAGTCATTAGAATTATTGGTCTGTAGTTTTGTTGATTTGCATTGCCCTTACCAGGTCTTGGTATCAGGGTTATGTTGGCCTCACAAAATGTTTTAAAGAGGATTGACTCTTATTCCATTTTTGGAAGACCTTGAGGTGAATATGTACCAAATATTCTTTGAATGTTTGATAGAATTCACTTGTGTAGTCATTTGGTCCTAGACTTTTCTTTTGGAGGAGGTTTTTGATAGTTGTTTCTACTTTATATATAATTTAAATTTTAAAAGATATACTACAATTCATAGAGCTGTACACTGAAAAAGTCAATTTACTGTATGATAACTAAAAATAAAATAACAATGTAATATTAACTAAGTATAGAACACTCTAAGGTATATTCTATTTTGACCATACTGATGTATCTTGATGTCTTGTATAAAATAATAAAGACCAAGTTTTCCACCTCCAAAATCATTTGTATCCAGGTTTTCAGGTATGTGCTCAGAGTATATATCAGCTCAAATAGCACAGTGAAAGGAGATGTCCATATTACCTCTAATTTTAGAACCTTGACTACAATATTTCTTTAGTGCAACTTGTGGCTGGAGAACATCCAAAAATAAGTTTCCATTTAGTAAAAATGTAAAGGATGTATCTCTTATACTGACTACTAGTATAAGCCTTCTGAGATCCAGAGTAGCCAACTGCTGACATTTGAGGGACACCTTGGGACAGTCTGATCTTACAAACTTGTGTTGCTCTCTATGTTCTCAATCTTGCCAGCTCTTCTTCAGGACACTTAAGAATTCTGTTATGTCACAGAAATAACATCTGGAAGAATTGGTTTTTAGAAGTAAACTGTAATTTTTTGTCACAAAGCCAAAAGCTGAACTAAGACTGGCCCGCTGTAATGATGCATAGATGAGGATATGAAGAGGGGAAAGTTGAAATATGATTTATATTTAATTCTGTTTAACTATGTGTGTTTTTATTTTTTTATTTTTTCTGAAATGAGAAGCAGAGAGGCAAAGAGACAGACTCCTACATGCACCCAATTGGGATTCACCCAGCATACCCACCAGGGGGCTATGCTCTGTCCATCTGGGGCATTGCTCCATTGCAACTGGAGCCATTCTAGTGCCTGAGGCAGAAGCCATGGAGCCATCCTCAGTGCTCGGGCCAACTTTGATCCAATGTAGCCTTGGCTGCAGGAGAGGAAGAGAGAGATAGAGAGGAAGAAGAAGGAGAGGGGCAAGGGTGGAGAAGCAGATGGGCACTTCTCTTGTGTTCCCTGACTGGGAATTAAACCTAGGACATCCACATGCTGGGCCACACTCGAACACTGAGCCAACCACCCAGGGCCCCATATAACTGTGTTTTTTAAAGTTATGCTTAGTGGTAGCTGAATTTTATAATATCAAACTATTTTGGGGGTTGATCTAGATCAGAAAAAAATTCTTTTTCATGTGTCAGAGTGCCCACAGAGGATCAAGTGCATGCATGGCAAATTACAGATGGAAAAGAGCAAAGAGGAAAAAAAAAGCAAAAGCCCTGATAGAAAGGCACACTATTAAGGCAAGAGCTGGTCAGCAGGAATGTGGGGAAAATGAAACAGCTGTTTATGCTGTGGGAACTGATTAATTTTTCTGTTGTGCAAGTTTATTAAATAAGAGATTATCCCTTGAGCTTTCAAATAAGAAAAAACTAAACAATTCAGAAAACAGAGTCAAGTGCCACAAGATACATGAAGCCATAAAAATTTTTTATTAGGGTAATTGTGCTTATAATAAGGAAATGATGAAGATATACAAGGACAGTGGTGGGATTCAGACAGTTTGCATAGGTTTGACAGAGCCAATACCTAACTTTTTCTTGAGTTCGGCAAACCAGTTGTTCAAATGGCACTTGAAATCAGGGTTCCCTCCAAGTTGGGGTTTTCCAAAGTTGAACATAATATGTTCAGAGAAAAGAAATTGCCTGTTTCTAGTATATCAAACACAATGACTATTAGTCTACTCAGCCCACTTCTAAAAGAATGGGATCTTACTCCTACAGTGAAAAGATGTTTAAGGATAAATCACATAGCCAATGATGTTCAGATAAAAGTGAAGAAAATTGCAAGTGAGAATGCCAATCAAGAAGCAATATGGAAATATCTTACATAACAGTTTTATTGTTTTTTTGTCAGGTATTATTTAATATTTTTATTAATATTTTAAAACTCCTTGTTATAACATAGTCTAGTTTTGCATACCTCTTTTGCTGTCCTTATTTAAGTATTAAATGCATGAAACAATAAAGTACATTTTGGTATATCGGTTTTTTATACATAAAACGGTCATTAGGTCAAAGAACCAGTTGTAAAATTATTTGAATCCCACCACTTTCAAGGGTTTTTTTTTTTTTTTTTTTTTTTTTCATTTTTCTGAAGCTGGAAACAGGGAGAGACAGTCAGACAGACTCCCGCATGCGCCCGACCGGGATCCACCCGGCACGCCCACCAGGGGGCGATGCTCTGCCCACCAGGGGGCGATGCTCTGCCCATCCTGGGCGTCGCCATGTTGCAATCCTCCTGGGTGTCGCCATATTGCGACCAGAGCCACTCTAGCGCCTGGGGCAGAGGCCACAGAGCCATCCCCAGCGCCCGGGCCATCTTTTGCTCCAATGGAGCCTTGGCTGCGGGAGGGGAAGAGAGAGACAGAGAGGAAGGCACGGCGGAGGGGTGGAGAAGCAAATGGGCGCTTCTCCTATGTGCCCTGGCCGGGAATCGAACCCGGGTCCTCCGCACGCTAGGCCGACGCTCCACCGCTGAGCCAACCAGCCAGGGCTCAAGGGTTTTGACTCAATAGCTAAAAGGTGGAAACAGCTCATATATTCATTAGTAGATTAATGAATGAACAAATATGGAATGTACATACAATAGAATATGATTCACTCATAAAGAAGACATAAATTACTGATACATGCTACAACATAGATGAACCTTGAAAACATTAAGTGAAACAAACAGATAAAAAGATATCTGATATTGTATGATTCCATTTATATGAAGTGTTAGAATAGGCAAATTCATACAAACAGGAACTAGATTAGTGGTTGCCAGGGGCTGGGGGAGGAGAATTTGGGAGGTAATGCTTAACAAGTATGATGTTTCTTTTTAGGTGATGAAAAATTTTTAGAACTAGAAAATAATTATTGGTATGCAATATTATGAACCTCTAAATTGCTCTCTTTAAAAAATGTTTAATATTTTGTAAATTTTATCTCAGTAATTTTTTAAAATTTTACTCAAATTACAGGAGACTTGAATTCTTTCAATACTCTAGGTCACTAAGTTTTATGTAAGTTTGATTTACTACAAAATCAGAAAATACTAATATTTAAAGATTAATGATACCCTGGCTGGTTGGCTCAGTGGTAGAGTGTCCTGGGTTCGATTCCTAATCAAGGCACACAGGAGAAGAGCCCATCTACTTCTCCACCCCCTTCTCATTTTTCTCTCTCTCTCTCCTCCCCTCCTGCAGCGATGGCCCCACGCATTGAGGATGGCTCCATAGCCTCTACCTCAGGCACTATGGCTTTGGTTGTAATGGAGTAACACCCCAGATGGGCAGAACATCACCCCCTAGGGGGTTGCTGAGTGGACCCTGGTAGGGGCACATGCAAGAGTCTGTCTCTGCCACCCCTCCTTCACTAAAAATAGAAAAAAATAAAAAATTACTAATGACAAGAGCTAATGATTTTAAAATATTTTCTTGCATGCCTTGATCTCCTTGTATGCTTTAATGAAAAGTACTTTTTATTTAATTAAGAATACGTGGCCCTGGCCGGTTGGCTCAGTGGTAGAGCGTCGGCCTGGCATGCAGGAGTCCTAGGTTCGATTCCCGGCCAGGGCACACAGGAGAAGCGCCTATCTGCTTCTCCACCCCTCCCCCTCTCCTTCCTCTCTGTCTCTCTCTTCCCCTCCCACAGCCAAGGATCCATTGGAGCAAAGTTGGCCCAGGCACTGAGGATCGCTCTATGGCCTCTGCCTCAGGTGCTAGAATGGCTCTGGTTGCAACAGAGCGATGCTCCAGATGGGCAGAGCTTCGCCCCCTGGTGGGCATGCTGGGTGGATCCCAGTCAGGCGCATGCGGGAGTCTGTCTGACTGCCTCCGTTTCCAACTTCAGAAAAATACAAAAAAAAAAAAAAAAAGAATATGTATAACCTGATAAATGCAAAAAAAAAAAATGAAACTAGACCACATGCTTACACTACATATAAAAATAAACTCAAAATAAAGACTTAAATGCTTAAATGTAAGATTCAAAACTTTAAAACTGCTAGAAGAAAACATAAACAGTAAAATCTCGAAAATCTCTCTTACATTTCTTGTAGTAATTTATTTTTCATATATCTTCTTGGTTAAGGGTAACGAAAGAAAAATAAACAAATTGGACTACATCAAACTAAAAAGATTTTGCACAGCAAAAAAAAAAAAAAAAAAGCTATCAACAGAATAAACCCCCCTACTAAATGAGAGAATATATTCACCAATGATACATCTGCTAAGAGTTTAATATCCAAAATTTATAAAAATGGATGCGAAAAATAAAACAAATAATTCAATTTAAAAATGTGCAAAAGACCTGAATAGACACTTCTTCAAAGAGGACATATAGATGGCCAATGAACATATGAAAAGATTCTCAAAATCACTAATCATCAGAGCAATACAAATTAAAACCACAATGAGTTATTACTTCACGCTGGTCAGAATGGCTACCATCAGTAAATCAACAAACTTTGATGAGGTTGTGGAAAAAAAGGTACTCTCGTGCACCTTTATGGGAATACCAACTGGTGCAGCCACTGTGGTAAGCAGTGTGGAGTTATTTCAAAAAATTAAAAATGAAACTATCTCATGATCCAGTGATTTCATTTCTGACAATTTGTCCTAAGAAACCCAAAACACTAATTCAAAAGATTATGTTCAACCGTATATTTATTGCAGTGCTATTTACAATAGTCAAAATTTGGAAGTAACCCAAGTGCACATCAATAGACAAGTGGAAAAAAAGTGATGGTACGTACATACCATGGAATATTACTCAGTCATAAAAAACAAAGTATTACCATTTGCGATAACATGGATGAAACTAGAGCATCAATTTTCAACCTTTTCCATATGATGGTACACTTAAACAAATTACTAAAATTCTAAAGCATAGTAAGAATATATTTTTTGCCAATCTGCTAAAAAAGTCAGTATGATTTTGATTCATTCATACCAGATGGCTATTGTTGTGTTAACTGTTGTCATTTTATTATTTGAAAATCTAAGTGAAAAAAGATCTGTGTTTCTGACCAAGTGCTCAGGTATTTCATGTTTTAAAAAATCTTGCAGCATACCAGTTGAAAATTGCTGAGCTAGAAGGTGTAATGCAAAGTGAAATAAGTCAATCAGAGAAAGACAAATATCATTGATTTAACTTATATGTGGAATCTAAAGAACATGATAAAGAAAATAGAAAGACTCATCAATACAGAGAACAGACTGATGGCTGCTGGAGGGGGGGATATGGGATTTGGGTAAAAAAGGTAAAGGGATTGAGAAGTACAGATTAGTAGTGACAAAACAGTCATGGGAATGTAAAGTACAGCATAGGATATATAGTCAATAATATTGTAATAACTACATATGGTGCCAGGTGGATACTTGAATTGTCGGGGGAACAATTTATGAAGTATACGATTGTCTAGTCACTTTTCTGTACACCTGAAACTAACACAAAGTAATATTGAATGTAAACTGTAATCAAAAAATAAAATTTAGAAAAAGAATATGTATAACCAGTAGTGGTAGTCAAAATATTTAACAACTGATACAGCATCAACATTGACCAATGGATGTTGATACAATGCCAGCTGTCAACAACCAGTAGACAAACATTTTTATTCACTTTATCTCTAATAACAAAATGTGATAGTTAATGTTATGTGTCAACTTGATAAGGGTCACAGCGTGCCCAGATAATGTGGTTAAAACCCGTTTCTGGGTATGTCTGTATGAGGGTTTCTTGATGAGATTAACATTTGAATTGGTAGACTGAGCAAAGCAGACAGCCTTACCCAATGAGGGTGGTCATCATCCTATCTGTTGAAGGCCTGAATAAAACAAAAGGCAAAGGAAAGTAGAATTTGCCCCTTCTCTGCCTGACTATGCAAGCTGAAATATGGGTTTTTGCCTTCAGGTTAGGAATTATACCATTGGCCCCCTTGGTTCTCAGGACTTCAGACTCAGAATGGACTACACTACTTGCTTTCTTGATTAACCAGCTTGCGGATGGCAGATTTTGAGACTTCTTAGCCTCCATAATCGTGTGAGCCAATTCCTCATAATAAATCTGTGTCTTATTGCTTCTGTTTCTCTGGATATCTCTAACTAATACACCAAAATAATGGGAAGCTTACCTGAGCAAACAATGAAGCTATAACCAAGTCCCCCCACAATGCATTTGATTAATATACTGAGTATTCAGGAGAAAATAAATAACTTCATGAGCACTGATATTAAAAGCTATGTCATATATGCTTGTTAAGTATTATAAACTGCATGTTTGTCTTCTCAAAATTCATATTGAACCCATAAACCCCCAATATAATGGTATTTGGAGATGTGGCCTTTCGGAAGTAATTAGGATTAGATGAGGTCATGAAGGGAGGACACTGGTCGAATGAGATTAGTACCCTGATAAAGAGAAACAACAGAGAGTTTGCTCTCCCCTTCTCCATCCCGCTCTAACACAAAGAAGAGGTCATGTGAGCACACAATTGAAATGGTGACCACCTACAGATTAAGAAAGATGCCTCAAAACAAAAGCTACCTTGCCAGTACTTTGATGTTAGACTTCCCAGCCTCCAGAACTGTGAGAAATGCATTTCTCATGTTTAAACCACAAATCCATGGTACTTTGTTATGGCAGCCTGAACTGACTAGGACATAAAGGCTCCAATTTTTAAACTTTTTACACCTATTTGAGATAGTTCCTTATATTCTTT
Organism: Saccopteryx bilineata; assembly: GCF_036850765.1. NCBI lineage: Eukaryota > Metazoa > Chordata > Mammalia > Chiroptera > Emballonuridae > Saccopteryx > Saccopteryx bilineata. The sequence continues at coordinate 34,369,244 of NC_089502.1, forward strand.
GTGTTTGAAGAGGTCATAGAAGGATTTATATCCCCATCCTGATGACCTTCTCTGTAAGGAACATTTTTTTCTTCATTACTTTGAATACTGAGTATTTTAACGTGGTAAAAGGACAAAATATCATTTAGCATTAAGCCAGAGAACAATGAAACAATAAAGTAAAAGTTATCTTCTTCTTTCATATTTATGCAATTATAAATAACTATGTACATGTGTATTACTGAGTTGTAAATAATATAGGGCTTTACAGTTTTTATTCCTAAAGTTAGTTAGGAACATTGAGGTCTTTATTTTTCCAGTAATTTGCTTTGAAATATCTTGCTTTGACCTTTCTAACTTATTAGTGAATAGTTTATTGCTTGGCTGAAATGCTTAAATGACCTAGTGCTTTTCCTTGCACAGTCTAAAACAGAAAATCATTAGTCTGTATGTCATGCTCCACTTTCTGTTGTGAAATTCAGTCAAGAAATGCCAGGAAAGGGCATCTGCAGACCTTTGTCTGCAAGATGAAACATGTGGACATGTTGCATAGGGCTGAAGTGATAAATTTGGATGTATTTTTATCATCTTTTATTCTTGTAGATGTCTCAGACAAAATACATTTATGCTATAATTGCTATGGTTAAAACTTGTGTCAAGGTGACCTGATTTGTAGCAGTCTGACTAGAAAAACATTAATTTCATTTAGTCTGTACAGCTTAAAACAATTTCCAGTTAAAAATGAAAGAATGACAATTTTTACACTTGATTTTTCTTCCATATCATTAAGACCCAGTTCCCCTTCTATAGGGAGAGAGGCAAAGTTTTGGCCAAAATCTGTGGAAGGTAAACTTGCTACATTTAAAGTTATGTTACTCTTTTTTGTGTGTGTTTAATCAGCTTTTATTGTTTCCATTCAAATATAAAGAGACAGGGAAACATCACCTGGAGAGAGCCTCTAACATAAAAAATAGAGAGTAAAAGTGGGTCTCAGAGGTCTTCTAATGTAGGCAGCAGAGCAAAACTTCAAAGGACAAACATCTTCAGAGAGATAAAGAAAGATCTTATACGAAGTGGGTCCATAGCTTTGATCTGTGTCCAAATCCAGAATTACCCACCATAAGTAATAGTCCAGGACTTCATGTCCTTTCCCTTGATGTCCAAGGAGGATCCTCAGGTGCCCATCAACCTCTTGGCCTGACAGCTTGGTTGGTTAGAGCATTGTCCTGATATGCAAAGGTTGCTGGTTTGGTTCTCAGTCACATGTTTCTGTCTGTCTGTCTGTCTCTCTCTCTCTCTCTCCTCTTTATCACCTCTCATCCATATGTTCTGGCTGCACTCCTGGGAAGGCTCCTATAGTGGTCCCGGGTACCTCTTGGTATACAAATTCATCCCAAGTAAAGGAACATTCTCTCTTTTCAACCATTTTAGGTGACATGATGAGCCTCACAGGAGGGAGGAATGCTTATGTGTCAATCAGGGATTGTGGCCAGGTGCCATGAGTTGAAAGGAGTAGCAGCATCCCAAGACCAAGGCCTGCGGACCCCACAGGCAGAGCCCACAAACGTCTTCTTTCTGGGGTCCTCTCTGGGATGAAAATGCACATGGTTCTGCTCAGGTATTTTGTTAATGTAGCTTTTTTAAAATTAATTTTAATTTATTGAGTTAACATGGATTCAAGTGTTCCACCCAATATAACTCTCTAACCCCCACCCCCATGTCCCTGTTTATACTCCTTTTCCCCCCTCCCCCTAACTCCCTCCACCCTTCCCTCTGGGATTTGTTTTTCTGTTATCTGTATCTCTGTGTTACACACACACACATATAATAATTTCACTAATTCCTTCACCTTCTCTGATCCCAGCCCCTCATCCAACTTCCCTCTAACAGCTGTCCCTCTGCTCCCTGTGACCCTGCTTCTGCCTCTATTTTGTTCCTCAGTTCACCATGTTCATTATATTCTGCATATAAGTGAGATCATATGATATTTACCTTTCTCTGCCTGGCTTATTTCACTTAGCAGAATAATCTCCAGGTCCATCTATGCCATTGCAAAAGGTAAGATTTCCTTCTTTTTCATGGCTGCATTGTATTCCATTGTGTATATATACCACTGCTTTTTAATCCACTCGTACAGTGAGGGACACTTGGGCTGTTTCTAGATCTCGGCTATCGTAAACAATGGTGCAATAAACATGGTAGTGCATACCTTCTTTTGAATCAGTGATTTGGTATTCTTAGGCTATATACCTAAAAGTGAGATAGCTGGGTCAAAACGTAGTTCAAGTTTTAATTTTTTGAGGAAACTCCATACTGTTCTCCACAGTCACAGCAAAAGTGTGCATTGCCACCAGCAGAGCAGGAGGGTTCCCTTTTCTCCACACCTTCGCCAGCGCTTATTATGTGTTGATTTGTTAATGAGCACTATTCTGACAGGTATAAGGTGGTATTTCATTGTAGTTTTAATTTGAATTTTCTGAAGATTAGTGATGTTGAACATTTTTTCATATGTCTATTGGCCATCTGTATGTCCTCTTTGGAGAAGACTCTATTCAGTTCTTTTGCCCATTTTTAAAATTGGATTATTTACCTTCCTGGTGTTGAGTTTTAGAACTTCTTCATAAATTTTGATTATTAACTCCTTATCAGACGTATGGGCAAATATGTTCTTTCATTGTGTGGGTTGTCTTTTTATTTTGTTAATGGTATCTCTTGCTATGCAAAACTTTATAGTTTGATATAGTCCCATTTATTTATCTTGTCCTTTATTTCACTTGCCCGTGGAGATAAATAGGCAAAAATATTGGTGTGAGAGATATCAAAGAGTTTGCTGCGTATGTTTTCTTCCAAGATGTTTATGGTTTCTTGAATTACATTTAAGTCTTTTCTCCATTTTGAGTTTATTTTTGTGAATGGTGTAAGTTGATGGTCTAGTTTCCTCTTATTGCATGTACCTGTCCAATTTACCCAACACCACCTACAGTGTGTCCGTAAAGTCATGGTGCACTTTTGACCCATCACAGGAACGCAACAAAAGATGATGGAAATGTGAAATCTGCACCAAATAAAAGGAAAGCTCTCCAAGTTTCATACCTATTCAGTGCAGTTCGATGTGGGCTCACGCACAGATTTTTTAGGGATCCTTAGATAGCTATCCTGTATAGCCTCTACAGACTCATCACTGACTGATGGCCTACCAGAATGGGGTTTCTCCACCAAACTGCCGGTTTCCTTCAACTGCTTATACTACCAAGTAATGTTCTTATGTGGCGGCGCTTTGTTATAAACGCGCCGATATTCACGTTGTACTTTGGTCACGGATTTGAATTTAGCAAGCCACAGAACACACTGAACTTTCTTTTGTATAATCCACATCTCGACTGGCATGACCGTGGGCTGTTCTGCTGTATACACGGTGTTACTTCATCATCTGCGCATGCGCACATGCTGCCACATCATCCTACCGAAACTGGGAGGGTTTTTCTTTTATTTGGTGAATATTTCACATTTCTATCATCTTTTGTTGCTTTCCTGTGACTGGTCAAAAGTGCACCATGACTTTATGGACACACTGTATTAAAGAGACTGTCTACTCCATTGTATGCTCTTACCTTCTTTGTCAAATATCAATTGATCATAAAGACGTAAGTTTATTTCTGGGACTTCTGTTCTGTTCAATTGATCTGTATGACTGTTCTTGTGCCAGTACCATGCTATTTTGATTACAATGGCCTTGTAGTATAACTTGATAACAGGAAATATAATACCTCCCACTTTATTTTTTATTTTCAAGATCACTGAGGCTATTCATGTTCTTTTTTTGTTCCATATAAATCTTTGGAATATTTGTTTTATATTTTTGAAGTATGTCATTGGTATTTTTTTTGTTTTTAAAGATGTTACTTTTTTTTTAATTTTATTTATTCATTTTAGAGAGGAGAGAGAGAGGGAGAGAGAGAGGAGAGAGAGAGACAGGGGGAGGAGCTGGAAGCATCAACTCCCATATGTGCCTTGACCAGGCAAGCGCAGGGTTTCGAACCGGCGACCTCAGCATTTCCAGGTTGACGCTTTATCCACTGCGCCACCACAGGTCAGGCCATGTCATTGGTATTTTAATAGAAATTGCATTAAATCTATAGATTGCTTTGGGTAATATAGACATTTTAGTGATGTTTATTCTTCCTATCCATGAACATGGCATATGCTTCCACTTGTTTGTATCTTCCTTGATTTCTTTTTTCAATGTCTTATAATTTTCCAAATACAAGTCTTTTACCTTTTTGGTTAAATTTACTCCTGGGTACTTTATTTCTTTTGTTGTTGCAATAGTGAAGGAGATTGTTTCCTTAATATCTCTTTCAGTTAATTGTTGGTGTATAAAAATGTCACTAATTTCAGATTATTAATTTTATATCCTATGACCTTGCCAAATTCATTTAATAGATGTAGTAGTTTTTTGACTGAGACTTTAGGGCAGGGATCCCCAAAATTTTTACACAGGGGGATTGTTCACTGTTCCTCAGACCGTTGGAGATCCGGACTATAAAAAATACTATGAACAAATCCCTATGCACATTGCACATATCTTATTTTAAAGTAAAAAAGCAAAACGGGAATAAATACAATATTTAAAATAAAGAGCAAGTAAATTTAAATGAACAAACTGACCAGTATTTAAATGGGAACTATGGGCCTGCTTTTGGCTAATGAGATAGTCAATGTGCTCCTCTCACTGACCATCAATGAAAGAGGTGCCCCTTCCGGAAGTGGGGCGGGGGCCGAATAAATGGCCTCAGGGGGCCACATGTGGCCCATGGGCCATAGTTTGGGGACCCCTGCTTTAGGGTTTTCTATGTACAGTATCATGTCATCAGTAAACAATAACAGTTTTACTTCTTCTCCAATTTGGATGCTTTTTACTTTTTCTTGTCTGATCTTTGTGGCTAGGACTTCCATAACTATGTTGAATAAGAGTGGTGAAAGAGGACACCCCTACTTTCTTCCTGATCCTAAAGGAATTGCTCTTAATTTTTGCCCATTGAGTATGATGTTGGCTGTCAGTTGGTCATAGCTGGCCTTTATTGTGTTGAGTTATGTTCCCTGTATTCCCACTTTGCTGAGAGTTTTGATCATAAATGGGTGCTAAATTTTATCAAATGTTTTTTCTGCATCTATTGATATAATCATGTGATTTTTATCCTTTCTTTTGTTTATGTGATGAATCACATTTATTGATTTAAGAATGTACCACCAGCCTTGCCTTTCCAAAATGAATCCAATTGATCATGATGCATGATTTTTTAAAAATGTGTTGCTGGATTCAGTTTGCTAATATATATTTTTTTTGAGAATTTTAGCATCTATGTTCATCAGGGATATTGGCCTATTGTTTTCTTTCTGTGTAGTGTCTTTACCTGGTTTTGGAATGAGGATAATGCTTGCTTCATTAAAAGGAGCTTAGAAGTCTTCCCTCCTCTTGAATTTTTTGAAATAGCTTGAGAAGGACAGGTGTTAGTTCTTTGAATGTTTTGTAGAATTCAATTTTAAAACCATCCAGTCCAGGAATTTCGTTAGTTGCAGGTTTTTGATAACTGCCAATATCATTCGTTCTAATAGGTCTGTTTAGGTTTTCTGATTCTTCTTTCTTGAGATTAGAAGATTGTGTGTTTCTAGGAATTTATCCATTTCACCTAGGTTGTCCAATTTTTTGGCATATGGATCTTCATAGTATTTTCTTACAATCCTTTGTAGTTCTGCAGTGTCAGTTGTTACTTCTCCACTTTTATTTCTAATTTTATTTATTTGAGTCCTCTCACTTTTTTCTTGATGAGTCTGCTTGAAGTCCATCAATCTTGTTTACCTTTTCAAAGAACCAGCTCTTGATTTCATTCATTTTTTGAATTTTTTTTTAGCCTCTATGTCATTTATTTCCTCTCTGAACTTAATTAATTCCTTCTACTTCCTCTGGGCTTCATTTGTTGTGCTTTTTCTAGTTCTTTTAGATCCAGGGTTAAGTTGTTTATTTGAGCTTTTTCTTGATTCTTAAGGCATGCCTGTAATGCTATGAACTTCCTTCTCAGGACTGCTTTTGCTGTGTACCATAAATTTTTAGTTATTGTATGTTCATTTTTATTTGTTTCAAGTAAATTTTTTATTTCTTACTTGATCTCGTTTTTAACCCATTCATTATTTAATAACATGCTATTTAGCCTCCTAATGTCTGAATGTTTTTTAGTTTTTCTATTGCAGTTGACATCTAGTTTTATGCCATTGTGATCAGAGGAGATGCTTTATATGATTTCAATCTTAATAAATTAATTGAAACTTGTTTTGTGTACTAACATTTGCTCTATTCTAGATATTGGAGCATTTATTCCATTTATATTTAAGGTTATTATTGATATGTACTAATTTATTGCCATTTTATTTTTTAAACCTATAATCATCTTTTTCTTGATTTCTGTTCTTTTCTTTTCTTTTTTTTTACAGCAGTCCCCTTAACATTTCTTGCAATACTGGTTTGGTTGTAATGAATTCCTTGAGGTTTTTTAAATATATTTTTACATACTTATTTATTTATTGCCTGGGAAACGTTTTATTTCTCCTTCAACTTTATATGATAGTCTTGCTGGATTAAGTAGTCTTGGTTGTAGGTTTTTGTTTTGCATAACTTTGAATATTTCTTGCTGACCCCATCTGGCCTCAAGTGTTTCTGTTGAGAAGGAGGATGTCATCCTTATGGGGGCTCCACTGTAGGTAATTAACTGTTTTTATGTTGCAGCTTTTGGTATTTTTTTTTGTCTCTTAAATTTGGCATTTTAATTGTGATATGTCTTGATATAGGCCTCCTTGCGTTCCTCTTTAATGGGACTCTCTGTGCTTCTTGAACTTGTGTGACTTTTTATTTCATCAACTTAGAGAAATATTCCGCTACAATTTCTTCAAACAAGTTCTGTATCCCTTATTCATTCATTTCTCCTTCAGGAACCCCTATGAAGCAAATGTTTTATCTTCATGTTTTCAGAGAGGTGTATTAGAGTTTCTTTAGTCTTTTTGCTTCTATTTTAGTTTTGTTGCTCTACTTCTGAGCTTATGTTTATCTTGCTTTTTAAATCGCTGATTTGATTCTCTGCTTTATCCAGCCTGCTATTGATTCCTTCTAGTGCAGTCTTCATTTCTGATACTGTATTTGTCATTTCTAACTGGTTCTTTTTTATGATTTCAATGTCCTTTCCAATGCTTGCTATTTATTTATTTAGGTGCTCATTATGTCCATCCATTGTTTCTCTATGATCCTTGAGCATCTTAAAAACCATTATTTTAAACTCTGCCTCTGGTAGTTTGGTTACTTTCATTTTATTTAGTTTTTTTCTGGGGATTTCTCTTGTTGATTCATTTGGATCATAATGTTTTGTCTTCCCATTTTGTCTGTCTATTAGGTAACACTGACTTTGAAAGTTTTGTGGGTCTTTATGAGGAAGATAGGCTTGGTGGTTCTGACCTCTAGGGTAACTATTTTTATTATTCTAAATAATTGAATAATAATTCAATTATTATTGTTGAGGGTACGATTTTTCTTCCTATTGTCTGTGAGTATTGAATGCAGTTGGTTCTTTTGTGGGTATGGTTATTCCTTCAGGCTGACTAGCTCTAAGGGTCAACTTTCATCATGTGTATTACACACTGTGCAATGTCTGTCCTATTGGGCATATTTATTCTCCACAGTCTGTGGTGCCTGCTAGACTCCTCCTTTGTGTATGCTGCTTGTGTAGCTAGCTTAGTCTAGAGTTGGTGCTGTCTGCCACCCACTACCAGTTGTGTTGGCAATAGTTCTTCTTGAGTTGACATCAACCATGGTTTGTAATCTTCTATGGGCTACCTGTCTGCAGCTACTGCACTTTTTGCTGATTGTGTTTGCATTTTCTGTGTCTGGGTAGTGTGGGAGGGGCAAACCTTTGTATAAGGATCAGCTTCCTCTTGCTTAGAGATGACAGCAGCTCCATAAATGCCCCAAGCACAATAATATTTGCCTCCACTTTTTAGCTGCTCAACCTCTTCTTGCAGCTACCTAGTCTTCCCACAGTCTTTTGTAGAAAAAGTAGTGTGGGCTCAGATTGGCTTCACCCAACCAACTACTCTACAGGTTTCTGGCTTGTTGGGTTAGGGCAGCTGAGTTTTGGAGTACATTAGTAGGAACCCCTTTATCAGGGATCTCTTTGTCAGGAGCTCAGTACATGTAATGTGGCCTCTTCTCCAGAGCTTAATCCCTCAGCCATTGATGAAAACTCAAATTTAATTTCTCCCCAACAAGGTGAGCAGCAGATTCATATCAGGTGGGGCTGACAGTTTCTTTTGCAGAAGTTCTTACAGCTGGTGAGACCTGCATCTCAGGGAGGAAGACTGAGAGAGTCCTCTCTTGGGGCTGACTGTCCCCCCCAGGAAAGTGGCTAATTCCCTCAACTATATCCAACAATAAGCTCATAGAGACCCACACTTTTAATTTCCATGCTTTAAGACTCTCTCCCTTCCTTTTGTGGAATCAAACCAAGCCAGGCAAGGTAATCAGCCCCCAAGCTGGCTGACTGGGAAGCTCCACCCTATCCAATGCACATGAGCCACTCTGGTGATGCTGATCACAGAGAGTGGAACTCATCTCAGCTCGGCCAAGTGTGAGGAAATTTTTCTTAGAATACCCCACTACAAGGGTTGTTAGGTTCTGAATCAATGCTTTCTGCCACTGGCCACTGAATTTGCCAGCCCTGGACCTCCCTGACAGGAATTTGGCACAGACCAGTCAGTAACACTGCCTGTGACTGGTCCTCAGCAACCTCCTTGGAGCTACAAGCAATTCAGGGTTTGTGGCTGCATCTGCTGGACCCAGGTGCACATGGAAATACCAAGCTGCACATCTAGGCTGGTTTTTACCCACACTGGGCATGAGGGAATTTGCAATTAAAAGTTCAAGGTCATCTGAGTCCAGCCTGCTGCAACCTCTGTCTTCTGGTTGTTTGTTTGGGATCAGCCACTAAAGAAAACCTCTGGTAGAGTCTAGAGCTTGTAGCAATTCAAGGGTTAGGAATGGTGGTGTGTGTGTAGCTCTGCCCCTCAGCCCCTACTGTTAGTCTAGCCAGATTTTTTTTCACAAGCCTCAGAAGGCTGTGGCCCCAAGTGTCCCGTGGATATGGCTTCTGAGACCCAGTGGTGTGGTCTGCCTGCAGTTTGGACAGACAGTTTCTACTGTGTCTCCTGTGAGGCAGAAGCACCAGTCTCAGTTTCAGGAGCATGTGGAAAAGAGCTCCAGCCTCCATACCAGAAAACTGATTCACTGACATGCCCTCTGCTTCCTGACCTCTCAACACAATCCAATCTTCATGACTTGGGTAGGAGAGAGTCCAAAGGGTGGAGCAGTTGCTTTCTCCCAGTCTGATGCCAGTTAGAGGGGACTGCTCCACCCAAGAAAGATGGCAACTGCAGTATTGGAGAATGACTCAGCACAGGGTTTCTGATAGCCATACTCCATAGTGTCTTTCCATGGGCCTCCAACTTTACACTGTCCTCATGCAACTATAGTCCTCTCAGCGCTGCCTCCACTAGAGCCCCAGGTAAGTGGCTGTGAACATGATTTTCTGTGCGGACCCTTTAAGATGGAGTCTGCGTCTCTGAGAGCTTCGTCTCTTTTTTGCAGACAGAAACCCAGCTCTTTTCATCACCAAATGCTGTGTGTTGCCTCTTCTAGGCTCTTGGATCTAGGATGGGGCTCTGGGCCTGGGACTGAGGACTTATACCTCTCAGGAAACCACCCCTGCAGAGAGAGTTTCTCTGGCCCCTCAGCCATTGCTCACTCCTGGGAGTGGGGCAGCCCTTTCTGTGTCTCTGCCCTTCCCCACAGTCTCAGTGTGACTTCTTCTGTGATCCTTGATTATTGACTCCTCTTTTTTCAGTCCAAAATTTGTTTTTCAGGATGATAGGTTTTTTTTTTAATTTTTTAAAAATTATTTTTATTGATTGATTTGAGAAAGGGAAGAATGGAGAGAGAATGAGAGAGAGAGAGGGAGAGAGAGAGAGGGAGAGAGAGAGAAACATTGAGCTGTTAGAGAGAGAGAGGGAGAGAGAGAGAGAGAGAGAAACATTGAGCTGTTACTGTTCATGTCCTGACCAGGGATCAAATCTGTAACCTCAGTGCTTCTGTATGACCCTCTTAACCAACAAAGCTTTCCAGCCAGGGCCAGGATGATTGTTCTTAAATTAAGTTGTAATCCAGTTTGGTCCTGGGAGGTGGCAGTTGAAATGTTAGCCCACTCTGTCGCCATCTTGGAAACTTTCCAGTTCTCCTCTTTGTTTTCTGATTTTATTTCTTTGATTCTTAGCTCTTTTCTTTTCTTGGTAAGGTTGGTTAAAGGTTTGTCAATCTTGTTTATCTTTTTAAAAAACAGGTCTTGGTTTCATTGATCTTTTGTATGTATTTTATATTCTATTTTGTTTATTTCTACTCTTATCTATATTATTTTCTTCCTTCCACTCTCTTTAGGATTTTATTGTTGTTGTTTTTAAATTTCTTTAGATGTAAGGTTAGATTGTATATTTGAGGTTTTCTTTGTAGTAGGCCTTCATTGCTGTGAATTTCCCTCTTGGGACTGCTTTTGTTGTTCCCCATAGATTTTAGGTAATTTTGTTTTCATTTTTATTTGTATCAGGTATCTTTTTTTTTGTGACAGACAGAGTCAGACAGAGGGACAGATAGGGACAGACAGACAGGAAGTGAGAGAGATGTGTAGCATCAATTTTTCATTGTGGTACCTTAGTTGTTCATTGATTGTTTTCTCATATGTGCCTTCACTGAGGGCCTACAGCAGACAGAGTGACTCCTTGCTTGAGCCAGTGACCTTGAGCTCAAGCTGGTGAGCCTTGCTCAAACCAGATGAGCCTGCACTCAAGGTGGCTACCTCGGGGTCTCAAACCTGGGTCTTCTGCATCCCAGTCCTATGCTCTATCCACTGTGCTACTGCCTGATCAGGCTATATCAGGTATCTTTTGATCTCTTCCTTGATCTCAATGTTAACCTATTTGTTGTTTAATATGTTATTTAGCCTCCATGTGTTTGTGTGCTTTTCAGTTTCTTTTGTAACTGATTTCTGTTTTTATACCATTGTGGTTAGAGAAAATGCTTAATATGATACCAAACTTTTAAAATTTATTAAGACTTATTTTATGTGCTAACATATGGTTTATATTATAAAATGTTTCATATGCACTTTAAAAGAATGTGTTGCTTTGGGTGAAATGCTCTGAAAATATCAGTTAAATCCATTTGGTTTACTGTTTTCTTTTTGATATTTTTATATAGAAGACCTATCCATTGATGTCAAATGGAAGTTAAAATAACTTACTATGTTTGTATTATTGCCAATCTTTCCCTTTCTGTTCATCAAGGTTTGCTTTATAGATTTAGGTGCTCCTATGTTAGGTACATAAATATTTACAAGAGTTATCTCTCTGGCTCTTTTTAAAATTGATCCCTTTATCATAATGTAGTGTCCTTCTTTGTCTCTTATTATAAAATTTCTTTTAAAGTCTGTTGTACTGATATAAGTATTGCTAAGTGAGCTTTTTCTTTTTCATTTCCATTTGCCTGAAATTTCTTTTTCCATTCCTTTACTTTTAGCCTGTGTGTATCTGTCTTTCTGAAGTGAGTCTCTTGTAGACAGCATATATATGGCTTATATTTTGTTTTCCATTCAGCTATCCTGAGTGTTTTTATTGATCCATTTAAGCCAATTGTATTTAAAGTGGCTATTTATAGGTATTTATTTATTGCCATTTTATTTTTTTTACTATGTTTCTCTCTCTCTCTCTCTCTTCTTAAATAAGATCCTTAAACATTCTTGTAATACTGGTTGTTGGTAATAAACTTGTTTAGCTTTTTCTTGTTTTGGAAGCTCTTTATTTCTCCTTCAGTTTTAAATGAAGCTTTGCTGTGTAGCATAGTTTTGGTTGTAGGTTATTTCTTTTCATTACTTTGCATATTTTGTGCCAATCCCTATGTCTTGAAATATTTCTGTTAAGAAATCAGCTGATGGTCTAATGAGATCTACCTTGTAGGTAATTGTCTTTCTCTTGCTACTTTAAAGATTCTCTTTTGTATTTAAGCTTTGCCATTTTAAGTATGATGTATCTTGGAGTGGACTTCTTTGGGTTCATCTTGTTTGGGACTCTGCACTTTTTAGAGTTGTGTGTAGAGTTTTTTCCTTCACCAGATGTTGTTGTGAGTCGGGGGCGCAGAGAGAGAGATCAGCAGACAAAATCATCAAGGACTAGCAACGGACCACTGCTCACTCAGGCAAATGGCACCGAGTTCGCATTGTCCTATTTTTATTCACAAGACTTCAAAAAGCTTGTTTACTGAGAAATTGGCATAACATTAAGCATAACTTTTACGTAAAGATACATGAAGTACACTTGCATGATAGCTTAATAACAACATAATATGAAAAGGCATTAATTGCTATAGCTTCTATGGTTTCCATAACATTCCTCTCTTTATCTCAAGGGATAACCTTGGAAGGTCCAGAAATCTTATGAGAATGTTTTACTGAGAAAAAGCCCAGCAACTGCCTTCAGTCAACATAGACTTGTTTCAGTGACTCACCTTCAAGTCACAAAACAATTTTCTTGGCAAAACATTCTTTTCTTGTTGGCTGTGTTCCCATCCAAGGCCATGCAATGGGTTATTCCACTACAACCAGGTGAAGAAAGTTTTGTTTTCTGTCAATATTTGTTCAAATAGGTTTTCAATCCATTGCTCTCATATCTTCTTTTGGTATAGCTATAATGCAGACATTGTTCTACTTCATATTGTCCCAAAGGTCCATGAAACTATTTTTATGTTTTTAAATTCTTTTTTCTTTTTTGATTGGGTGTCTTCTGGTATCTTGTTTTCCAAATCACCAATTTGATCCTTTGTTTCATATAGCCTACTGTTGATTCTTCTAGTGTATTTCTTATTTCAGATATTGTATTCTTTATTTCTTATTGGTTGCTTTTTTATGGTTTCTATGTCTTATTTTATACTTACTATCTCTTTGTTGAAGTTCTCACTGAGCTCATCAATTTTCCCCCTAAGTTCATTGAGCATCCTTACAACCATTGTTCTGAACTCTGTATTTGGTAGATTGCTTTCATCTATTTTATTTAGTCTTTTTGACCCTCAAGATTTTCATTTGGGGTATATTTCTTTGTCTTCCCCTTTTGACTGCCTTTCTGTGTTTGTTTACTTGTATTAAGTAGGTCTGTTATTTCTCCTAATCTTGATAGGGTGGCCTATGTTGTACGTGTCATCTAGTACCTAGTGGCGCAGTCTATCTGGTCACGTGAGCTGGCTTTTTCAGTATTGTCCCTTGTGTGTTGTATGTGCCTTCCTGTTGCATTTGAGTATTGATTCCTGTTAGCACATCAGTGGGTAAGAATGACCCTAAAGGCAGGCTAGTTGTCAGGATTGCTCACAACTATAGTATATGAGATTATGTTTCCACTTACCCCATAGAGCAAGATTTACCTCAGCAGGATCTAGTGTCTTCTGAGCCTGTCTTTGGGTGTGTTGCTTTTAAAGCTAATTAAGCTGTGCTCCATTGTGGTCTGAGACTAGCCACTGGATGTATTGACTCTGGAGTTTCTTGGGAGGTAGTGTGGTGCAGGTCCATATCAAACACTGCCTTTGACAGGCCAAATACAATTTGTTAGGTGCTCCAACACAATCTGTGGATAGTAGCTGCCTGTGTTCAGCCTGGATGATCATGGGAATGGCTACACTATGAACTGAAGCCATCTGCCACCAGTACCCAGCTTGAAGGAGGTTATAAAAGGCCCAAGTCACCCCAAGAACTGCCACTGCCTGAAAGCTACACATAAGGCACAGCTGCTGAAAGAACTCCAAGCAGAATATGAGTTGAATGAATCAGGGTTTTAGGAAGTCACCACTGAGTGACAAATGGTGTTTATCAGGTTAATACAGATTGAGATTTGGCACCAGTGCTGGGCCTGAGGCCATTCAGTGAATGTCTGAGGGTACACCATGGGCAACCACTACCCACCAGGTGCCTCTGGACATGTATGGTGAGGCAGGTTTCTCAGGGAGTTTTCAAGACTGAGGTAGTGGATTTACCAGGCTAAAGCAGATTCAGATTTGATTGTGTGGTGGAAGGGCTCAACATAGGAACAAAGGTGGCTGTTTCTCCAACCCTCTCCCTGAATCCACACAACTTAGTTTTTCCCTGTATGTGTCTTGCACCCACTAAACTTGATGGAGTTTCTAACAAGTTTTTAAAGAAAGACTTTATCATGGTCTCAGGCTGCTTGCCACAGAAAGAGCATTGGGCTATCTGCAAATTGGGTATTACAGTATCTCAGGGAGTTGTTAGAGTGGAGTTATTGGGATTCACCAGCCTCATGCTGAATTGTATTTGGTTATGTAAGGGAGAGCTCAACATAAGAAAATTGCCATTTGTTGACAATGCAGGAAGAGGGCTAAATGCAGTGACAATGGTGGATATCCTTCCAGACCTTGCTCTGAATTTGACCAATTTTATTTCTTCCTGTATATTTGTGACACCCCCTGAGCTAGACCAGAATTCCTTGAGAGTTTAAAAAAGTTTTTTTTTTAATTTATTTTTCAATTATAATTGAAGTGTCCTGGAGAGTTTTTTGTTTTATTTTTTTAAAGACTGTAACTTGGGCCCAGGTTGATTTGTGTCAAAAGAGTTTTGGGCCATGTGCAAGTTAGGTAGGGTGGAGACTCAAGGAGATATCAGAAAGGAGTTAGTGGAGGTCAGCAGTCTAATGAAGAATCAGATTTAGTCCTGTGGGAGGATAAATAAACAAAAGGAAAATGACAAGTAGGAAGAATTTAAAATAGAATGAATAGAATTAATTTCAACATAGTGACTTTTATGACAACATGGATGGAACTGAGAACATTATATTGAGTGAAATAAATTAGAAAAAGCTAAGAATTGTATGAGTTCACACATAGGTGAGGTATAAAACTGAGACTCATGAAAGTAGATAAAAATGAAGTAGTTACCAGGGGGAGAGGAATTTAGGGGACAAAGTAGGGGTGGGGGAGGACAAAGTATAAAGAAGGATAAATATAAGGTGATGGAAAGTGATTTGACATTGGGTGATGGGTATACAACATAATCTACAGTTCAAATGCTATAGGAATGTTTACCTGAAACCTATGTGCCCTTACTGATCAATATAACCCTATCAATTTTCTAAATAAAATTTTAAATAGAATTAATTTCAATGTATATCTTTTCAGTTTATAATTTTGCATTTGAGCATACATCACTTTACATCATTTTGCTCTATTCAAAACCTTTTAAAATCTATGTAAATAGCTTTGTGTACATATTAAGAAATGTTTTTTGTTTATTACTTTATATTTCTAATATAACTATAAATATAATATAAACATTAAATATTTAATATAAATATATTTATTTTTGTAAAAGTTATATACAACTATGCTGCTTTTCCATTGAGACCTGAGGTGGAATATCCTTCAATGAGTACTTTCACATATGTTTTCCCATTATGTATAATTTAATTATTTTTACAGATGAATCATAGAGAAGATAAAGTTACTTGCCCAAGGTCACCTAACTAGTTAAGAGTGCAGCCAAGCTTCAAAAACAAGTCTGTGTGACTCCAGAGGCTATGTTTTTTCCACTACCTCACAATGCCTACAGGAAACTACTTGTAGTTCTTGGCGGGCTTTATTTTTTTTATTTTTTATTTTAAACCTAAGCTGTTTCCAAGTAAATCATAAAAGAACTGAGTGGCGTAGTATTCAATTCTTTCTATATATGTTGGAAGTATGTATTTTCAAAAGGAGTTATGGTGGATGCTTTTGTTTAAACAACCATGCTTCTGTGACTAGAGTATTTCCAAATAAGGGTTTCTTCCAAAAATTATTTGCTTTCTTGGCAGTCTCCATACATTCTTTGTGAATGCAGCTACAGTTCCCATCTTCCTTGTTTAGCAAAGAATAATATGTTAGTAGCATTTTTGAAAGGTGTGGCTTGGTGATGTTTTTTTTTTTTTTTCAGATTTAAAATAAGTAGACTTCCAGGCATCATAATGTCAAATCATGGTGAAGCAGCTGATAATAAGTTGAGCGTTTTTGAGATTGACTTTTGTTTGGATATTGCTTTGTGTAGCCCTGAATGTGGATATGAGTTACAAGGAAAAGTTAATGCCTAAATTTTAAAAGACAGATACTTAAGCTTTTTTATAAGTACAAGACAAATTCCTTTCTGTCAGAATATGCTTCTTTTTCTTGACTAGAACAGAAAGTATCACAGTGAATCATTGCATAATAAAAAATTAGGATAAGAGAATTGATGCTTAAAACTTTTAATTGAATTTATTAAGTTGACATTGATTAATAAAATTATAGAATTATATAGGTTTCAAGTGTAAAATTCAGTAATACATCATCTGTATATTGTACTGTGTGTTCACCACCTTATGTCAAGTCACTTTTTATCACCATTTATCCCTCTTATACCTTCCTCTACTTCCTCTCCCATCCCTTTCCTTCTAGCAAGGTGAAGGGATTAAGGGACCCTTAAAATGTTTATAGCATGTATGATTCACAGATCTCAGTCACTGTTGTTCAAAAATATAACTATTTTCTATAACATCTATATGTCAGACTTTGAGCTCCAAGAGCTCAATGATGGGATATACTGGTGAGAAAACCCCCCCCACTAAACTCAGTCCTTCTTAGCATCTTCACCTCAAGGCTGTCAGTATCATGCTGATATCTTACATCGTGCTAAGGCATTAGGAGGTACTGAGGTCAGTAACAGTGATGAGATGATAGGCATATAGTCTTTAATTAGAGGTCTATATAGATGATCACGGAGAGGCCTACTTCCTTGGTCAAAGTGATCTATTTAAGTTAGAGGCTCCAGGTTGCTTTCCCATCACTGTTGGAGTTTGGAAATCTTTGCCAACAACTGCATACAGACCTGCCAGCCAAGGAACACCTCATAACTATTGCTTTCTAGGGTCTTGATACTTCCTTGCTAGAACTTTTATGAAATAAAGTAAATGGTCCTTGATGATTTTCAAAAGTCTTTTATGTTTTGGATCTACTCTTACACCCCCCCCCCCAGTTTAAGAGAATCCATTTCTTTTTTTAATTTAGAAATTAAATTTAACAGTGTGACATTGATCAAAAAAAGTACATAGGTTTCAGGTGAACATCTCTGTAACATTTGAACTATTGATTATGTTGTGTGCACATCACCCATGGTCAAATCATTTTCCATTATAGTACATTTGTCCCTCTTTACTCCCTTCTCCCACATTTCTTTCCCACTGGTAAATACTTCACTTTTATCTATGTCCATGACTCTCAGTATTATATCTCACCTAACTGTGAAATTATACAGTTCTTAGCTTTTTCTGATTTACTTATTTCACTCAGCATAATGTTCTCAAGGTCCATCCATGTTGTCATAAATGTCACTATGTGTTTGTTTCTTATGGATGAGTAGTTTTCCATTGTAATGTGTACCACATCTTCTTTATCCAATCCTCTATCGAGGGACACTTTGGTTGTTTCCATGTCTTGACCACTGTGAATAAGGCTGTGATGAACATGGAGGTGCATGTATGTTTCTGTGTGAATGTTTTCAAAGAATAGTCCATTTCTAATGTGAGGAAAGGCCTTTTTCCTTTCTATATTTTAAAAGTTCTTACAGTTAACAAAGCAGCAAGTTCCACAGGGAAAGGAGGGATAGAGGTAGGGGCAGGATAAAAGGGGTTGCGATGGGAATGGAAAGAGACTTCGCATGGCCATGGGGGGCAGTATGAAGAGGCTTGAGGATGTTGTATTGAGTGGGACAATTGAAACCATGTTAATACAATAAATTAAAAGTTTTGAAAATAAATAAATAAAAATAAAAATAAAAATATGGTACTTCCTCATGTAGAAGATGTATTTTTTTTCCAAAAAAATTGGGGTCTAAATACTGGGTGCATCATATACTGTGGTTGTAGTTTTTTATTTTTACTTTGATTTTTGGCTTTTTTGTGCTTGTTTTTGTGCTCATTGTTGAAGACAGTGAATTGTCATCAGATACAGATGAGGACAAGCTAATGGATGGGAGCTTTGACAGTAATGAGGAGTTGTATTAATTTTATGATGAATAAAACTTGAGTTGAATAACTTTATATAATACATTTTTTTCCCCAAATTTTGGGCCCCAAAATTAAGGTGTGTTTTATACCTGGGATCATCTTATAATACATGGGGAAATACGATAAAATTTAGAAAAATAAAATCTTTTACCGCTGTGAAATTTCTTCCTCTATGAGCTTACTCTTTTTGAACCACTGAATTTTTTTTTCTGACGTATTTTACTTTTTCCCCACAAGACAATGAGAACAGAGTCAGCTACTTACTTGAGTAGAGGGAAAAGGAAGAGGGTAAAAAAATTAATTAAAACTTCAAATTATTATTCATTAGAACCAGTAAATTGCTTTTTTGTTAACTTATCTCAAGATCTAGTAAATTTTGACTTTGAGTACAGAAAGAACTGTGGTATAGTGACTTCCATAACAACCAGTTTAACCTTATAAAAGTCAAGTTCTTGAATGCCCCACAATGGGAAGTAGGATCATGATGCTGAAGAAAAGGATGCTCTTGTGAGCGTTTCAGTTCTTTTCCCCATCATAAAAGAACATCAGGGAGGCTGCCTTTGTTTGCCAACCTCAGCAGCTGGCTGTTCTCTGTCTTCGCTCTCCTCAAGCTCCGCCTTCCTACTGCTCTCCGTCTTGACAGTTCTTTAGCTCTAGGGAGCAATCAGGTCTCCTGAGGTAGCTGTTTGATTGAAGTCTCCAGTGAGACTAAAGGCCACTCTACAAGAATTTACAGAATCAATCATTCTCAGATGGATTTGGGGGTGTTTGAATTATCACTGATACTGATTACAGAGCAGTTAATTAGGCCACAACAAAGCAAATAATTTTCAGACACAAAACTAGTAAAATGCCAAGACATATTCTACTAGAAATAATGTGGCTCAGAAGCAGACTCAGGGAGGAAGGGCTTGTCTCAGTTTAGACAACAAGTTCTTGAACAGAAGAATGTGATTAAAAGCCACCTCTGTGGGCTAGCTTAAGTGTAGAGTTGTCATGATATTCAAATACATTGTAAAAGACTCACCAGCTGTTAAATAACACTAATAAAACAGTAACAGTGATTGATAAGGCAGCATAGTATCGTAATTGTCACCTTGGCCTCTAGAGCCCGACTGCCTGAGTTCCTAAGCTAGTTCCATGACTTATAAACTGTGAACCCTGGGCCCTATTACTTTTCCACTCTGTGTCTCAGTTTTCTGATCTATAAGATAGGATAACAAACCCATGGGGTTGTTATGAAGCTTAGATGAACAATTTATGTAAAGCACTTAGGATAATCATTAGCTCCTAGTAGTTGTTATACACTAGTTGTTATTATGAAATTTTTACTTCAGGGGACTATCTCAGTATCATATTCAGAGAAGATAAATATGTATGTGAAGATTAATGGACATTAAAAAAAGCATGTATGCCTGACCTGTGGTGGCGCAGTGCATAAAGCATTGACCTGGAAATGCTGAGGTTGCCGGTTCTAAACCCTGGGCTTGCCTGGTCAAGGCACATATGGGAGTTGATGCTTCCAGCTCCTCCCCTCTTCTCTCTCTCTGTCTCTCTCTCTCCCTCTCTCTCTCCTCTCTAAAAATGAATTTTAAAAAGCCTGTAATTACCTAGGAACTGAGGTAATCACTTATTCACTTGTTAAACAACTAGAGAAACCATGGGCTCATTAAACATTAATACATTTTAATTGTAGTGTGTTTGAAAGATAGAATGTGGTTCAGATACTTCATTTTTAATAATATATGATTATAATGTTTGTGCTTATTTATACTTTATAATGTGACAGGAAGAAATTAAAATGAGGAGGGAGACAGAAAATACTCAACATAACTAGTAATTTGCAAAGATAAAAATTAAAACAACAATAAAATACCATTATTCTCCTACTGTCAATGACTAAAGAAAATTTTACCTATTAGTGAATATGTTTTGAAATGCTATTCTAACACATTGCTACTATTTGGAGAGTTAACTTGAAAAAATATTCCAGGAAAAAGTATTTATTAAAATTTTAAAACATTGTTTTCTCTTTGATATCATAATCCCAGTTCTAGTAAGATATCTTAAGAAAATAAAGATATATTAAAATTAATATTTATCCATATATATTCTATTTTACATTTAACTTAGAAATTAGAAGTAACTTAAAAAAAAAGAAATTAGAACTAACTTAAAATTTTAACAATTAAATGATTAAATAATGATACTTCCATACAAAGACATTTTATGCAGCCATTAAAAGTCATGCTTTCACACTAAAAAACTCCCAGTCTGATTTAAAAATTGGCAGAAGACCTGAATAGACAATTTTCCAAAGAGAACATGTAGGTAGTCATAGGCATATGAAAAGGTGCTTGACATCACTAATCATCAGGGAAATGCAAATTGAATCCACAATGAGATAGCACCTGACACCTGTCAGAATGGCAGTCATCTCTAAATCCACAGACTAGTGTTGATGAGGACATGGAGAAAAGGAAAACCTCACGTACTGTGATGGGATTGTAAATTGGTGTGACCACTATGGAAAACAATATGGAGAGTTCTCAAAACTTAAAAATAGAACTACCATGTGACTTAGCATGACCTCTTTTGAGTATTTATCTAAAAAAATTCAAAACGCTAATTCAAAAGGTATATGCATCCCTATGTTCATTGCAACATTATTTATAATAGTTGAGATATGGAAGCAAGTTCTGTGTCTATTAGTAGATGAATGGATAAAGAAATGGTACATATATACAATAGAATATTATTTTGCCATAAAAATAATGAAATCTTGCCATTTGTGACAACATGAATGGATCTAGAGGGTATTATGTTAAGTAAAGTAAGTCAGACAGAGAAAGACAAGTACCATATAAACAAATAAAACAGAAACAAACTTATAAATATGAAGAACATACTGATAGCTGCCATATGGTAGGAGGTTTAGGGTGGCTGAAAAAAGGGATGGAATTAAGTTATGCATAACAGTTACAAAAACAGTCACAGCGAAATAAAGTTCAACATAAGGAATATGGTCAATAATATTGTAATAACTACAGTGCTCCACATTCAGCCTCAGATGAATGCTCCAGGACTGAGAAAAGAAAATAGCAAGGGGAAACTGGAGCTGCTTATATTAAGCAAGCAAATGTTGCCTGAAACCTCTAGTAAATTTTCTTTTACATCTTATTCGTCCTGAACTACATCACATGGCTACTTCTAACTTCAAGGAACATTGGGGAACATTGATATTTATCTGGGGACATTGCTATACTGGACAGAACTAAATTTTTTTTAGTTAAGATGGATGAATGCATAGTAGAATACTAACAGGACTTGTTACATCAGGTGATCTCTTAATATAGTAAAAAAAAGTATAAACCAATGAACCATTCATTCATTATCTTATTTAGACAAAAGACGAAAGCACTGTATACCAAAATGTTAGCAATGTTGACATTTTAGTGGTACAATTCCAGATGTTTTTAATCTTTTCATTTATAATTTTCTCTTTCTCCAAGGTTGTTGTTTTTTTTACAGTGAACATGTACTACTATCATGATTCGATAAGCAGTAATTTCAATAGAAATATAATTAAATAAAGTATGGTATATTTATATAATGGGACATAAACACTTTTTAAAATGAAATACATCTAAATGTACTGTCATAGATAATGTTCAATGTTTTTTTTTCAGTGAGAGAAGGGGAGGCAGAGACAGACTCCCACATGCACCCCAATCAGAATCCACCTGGCAAGCCCACTAGGGGATAATGCTCTGTCCATCAGGGGTGTTGCTCCATTGCTTAGCAACTGAGCTTTTCCTAGCACCTGAGGTGGAGGCCATGGAGTCATCCTCAGCACCTGGGGCCAGTTCACTCCAGTAGAGCCATGGCTGCAGGAGGGGAAGAGAGTGAGAGCTAGAGTAAAAGAGAAAAAGAGAGAAAGAGAAGTGAGAGTGGGAGGGGTGGAGAAGCAGATGGGTGCTTTTCCTGTGTACCCTGACTGGGAATCGAACCTGGGACATCCAGAGGCTGGGCTGACACTCTACCACTGAGTCAACTGGTCATGGCCGATCATGTTCAAGTTTTATGAAAAGGAAGAAAGAACAAGTTTCAGAACACTATGATCCTATTTATTCTTTTAAAATTAGACAAATTTGAACAAACATAGATATCTTTAGAAGCACTGAAGAGTGTCCACAAAACTATTCCTCGAAGTGTTAACAGTTTTCTTGGGGAGCAGTATTGAGGGAGGGAGTATATATACTTTATTTTTTAAAAATAAATACATGTGTTATTATTTGAGTTCTTTTCACAACAAGAATATAATGTTTAAAGATAGTAAAAATAAACATAAATTAAAATTAGTCCAATAACGGGTTGTGGGTTTTATGGCCCCAAAGTTCTGGTTTGGAGAAGGAACTTTTGCTCCTTTTGGATAGAGTGGAACATTTGCAAGTTATGGTGAAGTATGAGATGTTGCCCTCCACAACTTCAGAGATGTGCTGTCGAGCCTGACCTATGGTGGCGCAGTGGATGACGTATTGACCTGGAACACTGAAGTTGCCAGTTCAAATCCCTGGGCTTGCCCGATCAAGGCACACATGGGAGTGATGCCTCCTGCTCCTCCCCCACTTCTTTCACTCTCTCTCTCTCTTTCTCTCTCTCTCTCCCCCCTTTCCAAAAATCAATAAATAAAATCTAAAAAAAAAAGAAACATACTGTTGAAAAAATGAGTTAATATAGCACATGGATATCAGTGAAGAAAGGGAACACAGTCTAATAGAGTAAGGAGGGTGATTGTAGACCAAAACATGGATTGCATTCAAAAGGGCAATTCTAAGCTTTTAACACCTTAAGACAAGCCTTCAGGAAGCAGCAGTCAGATCCTTCTCCTTGGTGGTTTCAGTGGATACTATATGAATATTTGCTTTAACTCTTGATTGCCGAAAAAGCTCCTATTGTGGTTCTGCAAGCTGTTTTCGGCTTTTTCCAGGCTATCTTTCTTTCCTAGGAGACAGTGACAGATGATATTCTGGAGCACCACACACACAGTCCCTGTTCTCTTTCTACAATCAGAAAGTCCATGATTAGCCCTCAGAAACAACTGCAGTCTCAATGTACAAGGCAGGGAAAAGGCTCATGACAAGGGGAAATGGGACTATAATTTCAAAATGACCCCCTCCCCAATTTCTCTGGTTTAAATATGCCTAAGACACTGAAGAATGTAAGGCAATATTTTATGCATAAAACCTACTTGTTGGGGATGATTCAGGAAAAACTATTTCAACTAAAAACACTGAACTTTTAGCATCTGCCAAACTAGATATTTTTTTCCTTTTGTAAGGCAACAAAGTGAAACAATCAGCTTCTACTCCCAAGACTGCACATCCTTTTAGCAACTGTATTTACATTTCTGATTTATATGGTTTGTTTAATTAAAAGTATGAAGAATTTTCCTTTTCAAATTCTTTCCCATATTCTGATTCCTAATATCCATGCCTCAAGGATTTCACCATCTGCTTCTTCTAGTCTCCTGGAGAAATCTGGAAGAGGGTCCCTTAACTTCTTTCCCTTAATGCTAGCTCACAGTGACAATAAGTCTGTTATTTCAGTTCCTGTTTTCTGCTCTGGTCACCTCAGAATCAGACATGAAAATTAATGAATGCATATGCAAAGTGCTTGAGAAATCATTAAATAGATGGGCAATGAAATGTAAATTCTTATAACATATCTGTGCATTTTTTTTTGGAAATAATCTAGGGTATTCTGGGGCTTTAGTTGATATTGAAATGCCTTTAGATTCAATAATAAGAATGAAAAATTCACACCACGAAGTGGAAATGCCAGCAATAGTTGATGCTTCTCTTTCCCTCTTGCAGGGTATGCCAGAGGACCTGCTCTTCTCATATCCCCACCTCAGAACGGTCAGTGGGGTCATTTGAGTGGAGCTTGTCTACCTACCATAAGTACTTGGCCCACACACTCTGTCTTTGAGGCCACCCACAGTCTTCTTTCTGAAAGAAAGAACCCTCCCACATCGGGTGACCTTCACCATCTGAATCTCAGGAAACAGGGGTGCAAGGCTGTGTGACTGGTGGCCTGACAGCCACCAACTGGCACAGGGTTTGTTGCATTTTGCAATATTGATGGGAACAAGATTTAGGACTTTACTGCTAGGGAACTCTGTTAAAGGCCCAATCCTAGGGTTTCAATCCTGCACATCTGAGGTGCTCCGTCGTCCCACGTCATCTATGTGAAGTAGGAGCTGTAGGGGCTATGGGGAGTCATCCCCTGAGGCTCCGGAATCTGCAGGAGGGTGAGGACTTCCTTCACTTCCGCTGGGAGAAACACACAGCACGTTACTTCCTGCCAAGCATCCAGACACTGCACTGTTTTCCTAGCAGAAATTTTTTTGAACTCCCGGCATGATACATCCTTCCACAACATTCACCGTTTGAAGTAAGTGCTCCCTGGACCTGGAGGATAAGACAGCGGAATTCTTGAATGTGCAGGCACGAAGGCGATGAGCCTTTCTCACCAGCGTGTCTGCGGATGTCAGGGGCCTCAGTGTAGGCCAAGGCTGACTCTGGACAAAGGATACTTGGTCACCTTGGACCTCAGACCTTGGCTGATTACCTTGTCTAGTCAAGGGAACTCTGTGCTAGCGTTTTTCACCTAAAATGGGAAACTGCTCATTTATTTCCAAAGTAAGGCATGTTTGAAGGCTTGAATGAAATAAAAATTAACCTATAAAGTTTTAAAACTAAAGAAAAAAAAACAAATTTCTTTTAATAAAATTTACTTCTTGACTTTTTAAAAAAATATATTTTGTGAAACTTTCCTCCCATTAAAAACCAGCAATCTCCTTTTATTTATTTTTTATTTTTAATTGATTTTCATTTGTGATGTTTACATAGTTACAAGTGTGCCTCCAAATATATCTCCCTTCCTCCCCCCTTACCCCCTCCCTTCACTGCCTTCGCCCCTTTCCTCCATGATTTACTATCCTGCCCTCTATCTCTCTGTGTTATGTTTACATACTTTAATGTCTTTCCTTTCTTTGATCCCTTCCTCTCTTCCCCTTTCCCTCTGGACTCTTTTACCCCTTTTTGGTCTCTTTTCCATTCCTCAGTTCACATTGTTCATTGGATTCCTCATATCAGCGAGGTCATATATTTTCTTTCTCTGCCTGGCTTATTTTGCTTAGCATAATAGACTCTAGGTCCATCCATGTTGCCGCAAAGGGTAAGATTTCCTTCTTTTTCATGGCTGCATAGTATTCCATTGTGTATGTGTACCACATTTTTGATCCACTTGTCTACTGATGGACACTTGGGCTGTTTCCAGATCTTGACTGTTATAAACAATGCTGCAATAAACATGGGAGTACATTTCTTATTTTGAATCATTGATTTGTTATTCTTAGAATATATTCATAGAAGTGGGATAGCTGGGTCAAAAGGCAGTTCGAGTTTTAATTTTTTGAGGAATCTCCATATTGTTTTCCACAATGGCTGCACCAGTCTGCATTCCCACCAGTATTGTATGAGGGTTCCCTTTTCTCCACACCATTGCCAGCACTTGTTATGTGTTATTTTGTTAATGAGCACCATTCTGACAGGTGTGAGGTAGTATCTCATTGTGGTTTTAATTTGCATTTCTTTAATGATTAGTGATGTTGAACACTTTTTCATATGCCCAATGGCCATCTGTATGTCTTCTTTAGAGAAATGTCTATTCAGTTCTTTACCCCAAGTTTTGATTGGATTGTTTACTTTTCTAGTGTTGAGTTTTACAAGTTCTTTGTAGATTCTATACTACGCAAAGCAATATATAAATTCAGTGCAATTCCTATTAAATTACCAATGTCATACTTCAAATATATAGAACAAATTTTCCAAAAATTTATATGAAACCCAAAAAACAAACAAACCAGGAATATTATCAGCAATCTTGAAAAAAATATAAAGCAGTGGGTATTATACTTCTTGATATCAAGTTATGCTACAAGGCCACTATACTCAAAACAGCTTGATACTGGCATAAGAACAGGCATACAGATCAATGAACAGAACAGAGAACCCAGAAATAAACTCACACCTTTATGGTCAACTGATATTTGACTAAGGAGGTAAGAGCATACAATGGAGTAAAGACAGTCTCTTTAACAAATGGTACGGGGAAAATTGGACAAATACCTGCAAAAAAATGAAACTAGACCACCAACTTACACCATTCACAAAAATAAACTCAAAATGGATAAAGGACTTGAATGTAAGTCGTGAAACCATAAACATCTTAGAAAAAAACATTATCAGTAACCTCTCCGACATCTCTTGCAGCAATATTTTTGCTGATTTATCTCCATGGGTAAATGAAATAAAGGACAGGATGAACAAATGGGACTATATCAAACTAAAAAGCTTTTGCACAGCAAAAGACAACATGAACAAAATAAAAAGACAACCCACACAATGGGAGAACATATTTGCCAACACGTCTGATAAAGGCTTAATAACCAGCCATCCTCTTTTATACTTGCTGAAAGAACACCTATATGAATGTTTTCATGGGTTGTCAAACAAATACATGTAGGAGACCAAGGTATAGCAGCATTCAGGAACCAGGGCAAGCCAAAGCTGTGAAATTGCACCTGGTGTTATTTGGAATGCTGGTGTACTTGACTTGTTAAACCAAGCTGCACAAGTGTTTTGCTAATCTCTCTCTGTACTGGCTTTTGAGTATCCATCTCCCTTCATGTTTCATGTTGATTTCTGATGTCTTTAAACAATTATCATTTTCAGAGTTTTTACAAAGGGGAATAGTGCCTTGGTTCCAATATCAGTTCTCTTCATAGCACTAAACATGCGATTACAGCTACAGTATTGGGTTTCCTTTCCTCTCTGAGGACATAGGTATTGAAAAGAGAATTGCCTCAATCTCACTGGCCTTACCCATCTGTTTTACAGTTGCTAATATGATATGATTCATAAGACAGCTTGGGTATGATGTTATGGTAGTATGGCCACAGAAGTTTGATTTCTTCTACAGGCCCTTTGGCTATTCTATTAATTTTCCCACTCAGGTTCATTTTTAAAAAGGTTATAGCTATATATACCACCTTATTAACAATTTTTATTCAGTTTTAATTTTTGACTGTCATAAAGTCCAAGGTTTAATGCACTGATATAATCATTCCAAGTTGTTTTGCTTCTTACAACAACATAATAGCTAGATCTACAACTTTCCAGTCTGGTTGTTAATGAAATTCAACCAGCTAGGCAGAGATCCAGTCCATTGCTCAGCCATTGAACTCCCCCAAAAAACTAATTTTGTCAGTTATAGTTATTTTTTCTAAAGGTTTATAATTTGAGTAATGCTCTTTTAACAGACTAGTTTTCCAGTGTGCATCTGGAAAGGATGTCTGGAAAATGGAGATACTGTGGAAAATAGTGAAATAAAAGAGGGAAAAGGGAGATCATCTTCAGATGTGTTCACCATGTTTGCCTCCAGTTCTGTTTTTAGCATTTTACTGCACAATCTGTTCAAGCCTATATAAATTATTGCTTCCCACAGGTCATAATCATTCTTTCCACTCATCTCAAAGCCATTCATCATCATCTCCAAAGTGTGCTTTGACCTATGCTGCACTTTGAAAGGATACACTCAAGGTTGAAAGTGAAATATTATCAGAGACTAGACACAAAAATGAAATGGATGCTCCCCAAACTCCATTATGTACATTCATGCTTCTGCCATATGCTATTCTGTTCCTTTTGTATAAAAACATCCTTTGATTTCCTTGAACAACTGGTTAATTCTTCAGTCTTTTGAGATTCAAATTGTTACTTTTTCTAGAATGTCTTCCTTGACTTCTCCCCATAGGTAATAATTCAACAACTTCCATTTTGTAGCACTTCTTACTGGACAGAAAATCTACTTTGGTGAAGTCATTATCTTTCCAGACTATCCCTAAATCATTACTTAATCCTCACAACTACTTTATGACATCCAATCAACCACAGAGTAAATTACCCCTTAAAGAGATTAAGTAACTTTCTTAAGGCTAAACAGCTACTACATGGTAGAGACAAAATTTGATTCCAAGTTCTGTGGTCTATTATTTAGCCCCTATAACATTATTTTCCAAAAAGTGGCACATATATCACTGCTGCTATGAGAGATGAATTGAGGTGATGCATGAACATCTTTACACAAATGATTTTTTATTTACACATTTTTGTGCAATATAGAGACTAAGAAAATAAATCAGTTCTCATCATTTTGCCAAATTTGCTTCGTTTTATTTTGAAAGAATACAACCTTATATATATAGTTGAAGACCTCTTTGTTGCCCTCCCAGATTTTATTCCTCTCCAACACTCCTCAGAAGTAGCCACTGCCCTGGATGGATAGCTTGGTTGGTTAGCGCATCATTCTAAAGGGCAGAGGTTGCCGGTTTGATCCCCAGTCAGGGCACATACAGGAACAGATCGATGTTCTTTTCTCTCTCTCAAGTCAATTATAAAAATAAAAATAAAAAGAATTACTATCATAAATTTAGTGACTATCATTCCTTTACAAGCTTTTAAATTACTATGTACATATTTATCAATATACAATATGTAATATTGTTCAAACTTGTTTTCAAACTTTAAGACACAATATGTAATGTATCATTTTGTAGTTTGTTGTGTTCATGCAACATTTTGTTATTGATACTTTATTTGATACACATGACCTTTGTTCCTAAATTTTGAGCGCTGTAAAATTTATTTATACATTCTCCTTTTAACTGACATAAATTACTTCCAATGTTTGATATTACAAATAATGTTGCCTTTGGTATTCCTGTGCATGTCTCCTTGTGGATTTGTGCTAGATTTTCTCTAGGTTACAAACCAAAAAGTAGAATTGCTAGGACATTGGTTATATGTATCTTCAAATTTACAAAATATTATGAAGTAGCTTTCCAATATGTATAAATTTACATATCCACCAATAGTTTATAAGAATTTTTTTTTGTCAAAATCCTCAACAAACTTTTTAGTTTTGTTACCCTTGTGAGTAAGAAATATTATTTCATAAGGTATTTTTTGTTTAAGTGAGAGGAATGGAAATAGTGTGAGGTGACTCCCCCATGCGCTCCAACTGGGATCCACGCAGCAACTGCATCTGGGGCTGATGCTCGAATACAGAGCTATTTTTAGTGACTGAGGCTGATTCACTCCAACAGAGCACCCATGGTTGAAACTTGAACCAATTGAGACCCTGGTTGCAGGAGGCGTAGAGGTAGAGAAGGGGGTGGGGGGGACAAAGCAGATGGTCACTTCTCTTGTCTTCCCTGACCAGAAATTGAACCTGGAATATACACATGCCAGGCCAATGCTCTATCCACTGAGCCACAGCCAGGGCCTCATAGGGTATTTTTTAATTTTCCTTTTATGATATTAGTAAGGTTGAAAATTTTTTATAAGTTAATTAGCCATTGGATGTCTTCTTTTGTGAATTACACTCTTTGTCTTTTAGAAATTATTTATTTTAAAACTTAAATCCAGAAAAATTCATTTTTAATGTACAGTTGTTTTGAGTTTTGACAAATGCATAAAGTTGCACAGTCACCACCATAAATATGATGTGGGACTTTTTTAAAAAAATTTATTTATTAAATTTAATGCAGTGACATTGATAAATCAGGGTACATATGTTGAGAGAAAACATCTCTAGATTATTTTGACATTTGATTGTGCTGTATACCCCTCCCCCAAAGTTAAACTGTCTTCTGTCACCTTCTATCTGGTTTTCTTTGTGCCCCTCCCCTCCCCCAACCCCTCTCTCCGTCTTCACCCCATCCCCCCTCCCCCCACCCCTGTTGCCATCACATTCTTGTTCATGTCTCTGAGTCTCATTTTTATGTCCCTTCTATGTATGGATTCATGTAGTTCTTAGTTTTTTTTTTCTGATTTACTTATTTCACTCCGTATAATGTTATCAAGGTCCATCCATGTTATTGTAAAGGATCCGATGTCATCATTTCTTATGGTTGAGTAGTACTCCATAGTATATACGTACCAAAGCTTTCTAATCCACTCGTCCTCTGACGGACACTTGGGTTGTTTCCAGATCTTCGCTATTGTGAACAATGCTGCCACAAACATGGGGGTGCATTTCTCCTTTTCGAGATGTTCTATGGTGTCCTTGGGGTATATTCCTAAAAGTGGGATAGCTGGGTCAAAAGGCAGTTCGATTTTCAGTTTTTTGAGGAATCTCCATACTGTTTTCCACAGAGGCTGCACCAGTCTGCATTCCCACAAGCAGTGCAGGAGGGTTCCTTTTTCTCCACATTCTCGCCAGCACTAATTCTGTGTTGTTTTGTTGATGAGCGCAATTCTGACTGGTGTGAGGTGATATCTCATTGTTGTTTTAATTTGCATTTCTCTAATGATTAGTGATGTTGAGCATTTTTTCATATGCCAGTTGGCCATCTGTATGTCCTCTTTGGAGAAGTGTCTATTCATCTCTTTTGCCCATTTTTGGATTGGATTGTTTGTCTTCCTGGTGTTGAAATTTACAAGTTCTTTATAAATTTTGGTTATTAACCCCTTATCAGACGTATTGTCAAATATGTTCTCCCATTGTGTAGTTTGTCTTTTTATTCTGTTCTTGTTGTCTTTAGCTGTGCAAAAGCTTTTTAGTTTGATATAGTCCCATTTGTTTATCCTATCTTTTATTTCACTTCCCCATGGAGATAAATCAGGAAATATATTGCTGCGAGAGATGTCGGAGAGCTTACTGCCTATGTTTTCTTCTAAGATGCTTATGGTTTCACGGCCCACATTTAAGTCTTTTATCCATTTTGAGTTTATTTTTGTGAGTGGTGTTAGCTGGTGATCTAGTTTCATTTTTTTGCAGGTAGCTGTCCAATTTTCCCAACACCATTTGTTAAAGAGGCTGTCTTTACTCCATTGTATTTCCTTGCCTCCTTTGTCAAATATCAGTTGTCCATAGAACTGTGGGTTTATTTCTGGGTTCTCTGTTCTGTTCCATTGATCTATATGCCTGTTCTTATGCCAGTACCAGGCTGTTTTGAGTACAATGGCCTTGTAGTATAACTTGATATCAGGAAGTGTGATACCTCCCACTTTATTCTTCTTTTTTAAGATTACTGAGGCTATTCGTGTTCTCTTTTGGTTCCATATAAATTTTTGGAATATGTGAGCTATATCTTAAAAGTATGTCATTGGTTTTTTTTTTTTTTTAAACTAAAGAGTGGTTTTCCTTTATTTTTTTTATTATTTTTTTTTTGTATTTTTCTGAAGCTGGAAATGGGGAGAGACAGTCAGACAGACTCTCGCATGCGCCCGACTGGGATCCACCCGGCATGCCCATCAAGGGCGAAGCTCTGCCCACCCGGGGGTGATGCTCTGTCCCTCCGGGGCATCGCTCTGTTGTGACCGGAGCCACTCTAGCGCCTGGAGCAGAGGCCAAGGAGCCATCCCCAGTGCCCGGGCCATCTTTGCTCCAATGGAGCCTCGGCTGCGGGAGGGGAAGTGAGAGACAGAGAGGAAGGAGAGGGGGAGGGGTGGAGAAGCAGATGGGCGCTTCTCCTGTGTGCCCTGGCCAGGAATCGAACCTGGGACTTCTGCACGCCAAGCCGATGCTCTACCACTGAGCCAACCGGCCAGGGCCTGTCATTGGTATTTTAATTGGTATTGCATTGAATTTATAAATTACTTTGGGTAATATAGACATTTTAATGATGTTTATTCTTCCTAACCATGAGCACGATATATGCTTCCATTTGTTTGTATCTTCCTTGATTTCTTTTATCAATATTTTATAATTTTCTGAGTATAAATCTTTAGTCTCCTTGGTTTAATGTACTCCTAGGTACTTTATTTTTTTGGTTGTAATAGTGAAGGGGATTGTTTCCTTAATTTCTCTTTCTGACTGTTCATTGTTGGTGTATGCCTGAGTATTAATTTTATATCCTACCACTTTGCTGAATTCATTTATCAGGTCCAGTAGTTTTTTGATGGAGACTTTAGGGTTTTCTATATACAGTATCATATAATCTGCAAATAATGATAGCTTTACATCTTGTTTTCCAACTTGAATGCCTTTTATTTCTTCTTCTTGTCTCATTGCTGTGGCTAGGAGTTCAAAGGACGATGTTGAATAAGAGTGGTGAAAGAGGACACCCCTGCCTTGTTCCTGATCTTAAGGATATTGCTTTTAATTTTTGCCCATTGAGTATGATGTTGGCTGTGGGTTTCTCATAGATGGCTTTTATCATGTTGAGGTATGTTCCCTGTATTCCCACTTTGTTGAGAGTTTTGATCATGAATGGGTGCTGGATTTTATCAAATGCTTTTTCTACATCTATTGAAATTATCATGTTGTTTTTCTCCTTCCTTTTGTTTATGTGAAGAATTGCATTGATTGATTTGCGAATATTGTACCAGCCTTGCCTCCCCAGAATAAATCCCACTTGATCATGGTGTATGTTTTTTCCATATATTGTTGGATCCGGTTTGCTAATATTTTGTTGAGAATTTTAGCATCTATATTCATCAGGGATATTGGCCTATAATTTTCTTTCTTTGTGTTGTCTTTGCCTGGTTTTGGAATCAGAATTATGCTCGCTTCATAAAAGGAGCTTGGAAGTCTTCCTTCCTCTTGAATTTTTTGAAATAGCTTGAGAAGGATAGGAGTTATTTCTTCTTTGAATATTTGGTAGAATTCAGTTGTGAAGCCATCTGGCCCAGGACTTTTCTTTGTTGGGAGATTTTTGATAACTCTTTCGATCTTATTTGTTGTAATCGGTCTGTTTAGGTTTTCTGATTCTTCCAGATTGATTTTTGGAAGATTGTATATTTCAAGAAATTTGTCAATTTCATCTAGGTTGTCTAGTTTTTTGGCATACAGTTCTTTATAATATTTTCTTACAATGCTTTGTATTTCTGTTGTGTCAGTTGTTATTTCTCCACTCTCATTTCTAATTCTATTTATTTGAGTCCTCTCTCTTTTTTTTTTTTTGATGAGTGCAGTTAAAGATTCATCAATCTTGTTTACCTTTTCAAAGAACCAGCTCCTAGTTTCATTGATCCTCTGTATTGTTTCTTTAGCCTCTATTTCATTTGTTTCTGCTGTGATCTTTATTATTTCCTTCCTTCTACTACATTTGGGCTTTACTTGCCATTCTTTTTCTAGTTCTTTTAGATACAGTGTTAAGTTGTTTATTTGAGCTTTCTCTAACTTTTTAAAGTGTGCCTGTAGTGTTATGAACTTCCCTTTTAGTACTGTTTTTGCTGTGTCCCATTAATTTTGAGTTGTTGTATGCTCATTATCATTCATTTCTAGAAATTTTTAAAATTTCTTTTTTGATCTCAGTCTTAATCCATTCATTATTTAACAACCTGCTATTTAGTTTCCATGTGTTTGAAAATTTTTGAGCTTTTCTGTTGTGGTTGATTTCTAGTTTCATGCCATGGTGATCTGAGAAAGTGCTTGGTATGATTTCCATCTTCTTAAATTTGTTGAGACAACTTTTGTGCCCTAACATGTGGTCGATCCTAGAGAATGTACCATGAGCACTTGAAAAGAATGTATATTCTGCTGCTTTAAGGTGAAAGGTTCTGAAGATGTCTGTTAAATCGAATTGATCTAGTGTGTCTTTTAAGTGTGCTGTTTCTTTGTTAATTTTCTTTCTTGAGGATCTACCTAGTGATGTTAGTGGGGTATTAAAATCCCCTACTATTATAGTATTGCTGTTGATCTTGCCCTTTAAATACATCAAAGTTTGCTTTATATATTTAGGTGCTCCTATATTAGATGCATAGATATTTATAATAGTTGTATCTTCCTGTTAGATTGCTCCCTTTATCATTATGTAGTGGCCTTCTTTATCTCTTACTATATTCTTTGTTTTAAAGTCAATTTTGTCTGATATAAGTATTGCTACCCCAGCTTTTTTTTCATTTACATTTGCATGAAATGTTTTTTCCATCCTTTTACCTTCAGTCTATATGCCTCTTTTGTTTTAAGCTGTGTCTCTTGTAGACAGCATATGTACAGGTCTAGTTTTCTTATCCATGATGCTACCCTATGTCTTTTGATAGGATCATTTAATCCATTTACATTTAAGATTGTTATTGATATGTAGTTGTTTATTGCCATTTTGTTCTTTAAAGCTGCATTCCTCTTTTGCTATATTCTTTTCCCACTTTGATCTGTTTACATCATGCCTCTTAACATTTCCTGAAGCATTGGTTTGGTTGTAATGAATTCCTTGAGGTTTTTTTTTTTTTTTTTTTTTTTTTTTGGTCTGGGGTGCTTTTTATTTCTCCTTGAATTTTAAACGATAGCCTTGCTGGATAAAGTAGTCTTGGTTGTAGGTTCTTGTTCTGCATTACTTTAAATATTTCTTGCCATTCCCTTCTGGCCTCAAGTGTTTCTGTTGAGAAGTTTGATGTCATCCTTATGGGGGTTCCTTTTTTAGGTGATAGCCTTTTTTTCTCTCGCAGCTTTTAATATTTTCTCTTTATTACTTTGCTTTGGTATTTTAATTATGATGTGTCATGGTGTAGGTTGCTTTGGGTTTCTCTTTAATGGAGTCCTCTGTGCTTCTTGAACTTGTGAGAGTTTCTCTTGCATTAATTTAGGGAATTTTTCAGCTCTGATAGGATTGAACAAAGTCTCTATCCCTTGTTCTTTCTTTTCTTCTTCAGGTACCCTTATAATGCGGATGTTATTTCTCTTTATGTTGTCACAGAGCTAAGAGTTTCCTCAGACTTTTGAGTCTTTTTTCTTTTTTCTTCTCTGCTTTTATGCCTTCATTCCAGTTGTCCTCCAACTTGCAGATTCGATTCTCAGCTCTATCCAGTTTTTAATTCCTTCCATTGTGGTCTTCATATCTGATATTGTATTTGTCATCTCCAACTGATTCTTTTTTAATATTTAAATATTCCTTTTTATATTTGCTTTTTCTTTATTTAGGTTTTCATAATGACCATCCATTGTTGTTCTAAGATCCCTAAACATCCTTAAAAACTTTATTTTGAACTCCGCATCTGGAAGTTTGGTTATTTCCATATCATTCAGTTCATTTCCTGGATGTTTCTGTTGTGGTTTCATTTGGATTGCACTTCTCTGTCTTCTCATATCTATGTATTTGGGTGTTTCATTTTTAGAGCTGGTTGAGTCTAGGCTTGGTGTTGTCTGCCACCAGTTTTAAATTGTGTTATATCTAGGTACTCTTGGGTTGGCATCAACTATTATTTGTAATCCACTTTCGGATTTGGGCGGATTTGAAGTCTTGATTTGTTTGTTTTCTTAAGAGGTGATTGTCTTTGCTGATCTCAGCAGTGGGCTCATTTGAAACTGTATCCAGAAATGTGGTGGGTGTAACCTGAGCTCTGCCGGTTAATCTCTCTTGGGGTGGGTTGCTTTCTCAGCTTCAGTAGGGGGAAATGTATCTCAGATCTCCATGGAGACCTGAGTTACTGCCCATCCTCCTCATTTCTTGTTTTCATCTGTGTCTTGTTGCGCTGATTGGAACTGGAGAGATGTCTGGAGATCTGTGACCTGGAAGTACTTTGTATTCTCTTTTGTGGAAAGATCAGCCCCTCCCCCTGCTATGGCTGCCTCTAGTACTGAATGTGTCAGCTTTTCTGGTTGTCACTTGCATTCCTCTCCCCCTCACCATCTGTCTCTCTCTCCCCTTTCTTTTTGGAAGAGAAGCTGGCCCTTTCAACACCCCTTATTCCCTGGTCGCCAGGCAAGTGGCTGTGAGCAGTATTTACTGCTCTTTTCCTTGGAGTGAGATCCCTTCTGGGCTCTCAACCTCACCCCCCCATTCCTGTAAGTAGGGGAGATTCAGGTACTCCCTAACAGGTTTGTTGTGGCTTCTTCTTTGTTCCTTGGTTTTTGAGAGCTGTTCTTGTAGTCCAGATTTGGTATTTTCACACTGATTTTTCATAAATTAGTTTATAATCCAGTTTAGTGGTGTGAGCTGGGAGTCTGTGCGTCTGCCTACACTGCTGCCATCTTCAGGTCTCCTAATGAGCTATTTTTAATGCCTGAGACTGATATGCTCCAACTGAGCTATCTTCAGCACTGGGGGCCACACTTGAACCAATTGAGCCACTGGCTGTGTGAAGGAAAGAGGGAGAGAAGGGGGAGAGAGAGGGGGAAGAAACAGATGGTTACTTCTTCTGTGTGCCCTGACTGGGAATCAAACCTGGGATGTCCATATACCAGGCTGATGCTTTATCCACTGAGCCACTGACCAGGGTTATTTTTTCTGATCTTAAAGAGAATAAACTTAAAGTTTCTCCATTAGTTAAATTTTGTATAGGTTTTAAAGAACATTTAACCTTTAATATGTTAAGAAAATTTTCTTTTATTTCTAGTTTGTGAAAAAGTTTCTTCTTTTTTCCTTTCTTCTTTCTTTCCTTTCTTCTTTTCTTTTACAGAAGACAGAAAGGTTAATATTGTCTATCCTTTATTGTGTGCTTATGCTCCAGGAAATATACCATACATTCTATATGCATTGTTCCTTTTTATTCTCACCATTACCCCTAAAAATAAATACTATTATTAATCTTCATTTTACCCACGAGGAAGAAAAGCCTCAGAGAAGTTAAATTTTAGTACATATCCACATATCCAAAGAATGATGTGAATGGAGTACTTGGCCAGGTTGACTTGAAAGGCAGAATTTTAATGAAATGCCAATCTGAAGTATTATTAAGTGCCTGTTTTATTAAGCCTTAATTATTTGTAGTTTTCTCTTTAAGTCCTTATTTGCTTCTTTCTAATTAACATTCAGTATTTTCAAATTTGAGTAAGCATCCTCTCAGGGTGACCATGACTTCTCGTTTATTTGATCAGCTTTATTTCTATTGTCCCTTGAGTTCTTTTAATCTATAATTTCCCCATCATCAAGGAAGCTTTAACTACCAGCATATTAATTGGAAAGATGACATTAAATCATCTGACGAGTATTTGAGATCTTGCTTCTGGGTATTTTTGTCAGTTTGGTCCAAATAAACTCATAAAAATTTTCAAAGGAAAAAGAAAGAACAAAAGGAAAAAGCCTTTTGAGTTAAACTTTCCTCACACTGGGCAGGATCCAACATCTATGATTAAAACCAAAAAATGTCTGCAAGTCAGGATTTTTTTTTTGCTTAAAATCTCTCTATTTTAATATTTTTAAACATTTTATTTTGAAGTAATTCTACTTTAACAGAAAGTTATAAATAAGTTTACAGTGAGGTCCTGTGCACTCTTTATGCAGTTTTTCCCAGTGGTATCATCCTGTATGATTATAGTACAATATCAAACTAAGAAATTGATAATGGTACAATCCATCAAAATTATGCAGATTTCACCCGTTTTTCCTTCACTGTTTTGTATATGTGTGTGCATGCATGCATGTGTGTAGTCTTATGCAGCTGTATAACATGCATAGATTTCCATGATTATCACCATACTTAAGATACAGAATTTTCCCCAGAGCCCCTCATGGAACCCCTTTATAGCCACGTCTATCCCCTTCACCTTAATGCTAAACCCTAGCAATCACAAATCTATTCTTCATGTCTAATTTTGTTACCTCAATAATATTATTTAATTGGAATCATACATTATGTGAACTTTGGAACTTCAGGATAATTCCCTGGAGATTCATCCCAGGTTGTTGCATGTGTTAATAGTTTGTTACTTCTTTTATTGCTGAATGTCATCTCATTGTACAGATGTATGACAGTTTGTTTAACCATTCACATGTTGAAGGACATCTAGATTGTTTCCAGTTTTTAGCAATAATGAAGAAATATGTTATGAATATTAGTGCTCAGGTTTTGTGTAAACATAAGTTTTAATTTCTCTGGGAAAAATTATTTGAGTTGAATTTGGTATCATTTTTATACATAAATATTGAAACTCAGCAAATATTTTTATAAAATGCTTCAACAAACATAATTTTTTTCCTTTATTAAATTGAAAAAATACATTGATATATTTCCTTTTTTAAAACTATACTACAGCCTGACCTGTGGTGGCGCAGTGGATAAAGCGTCAACCTGGAAACGTTGAGGTTGCCAGTTCAAAACCCTGGGCTTGCCTGGTCAAGGCACATATGGGAGTTGATGCTTCCTGTTCCTCTCCCCTTCTCTCTCTCTCTCTCTCTCTCTCTCTCTCTCCTTTCTATAATGAATAAATAAAATCTTTAAAAAAAAATAAAACTATACTACAAAGGTAGGTTGTATCCATACTGTATCACAGAGTAAGAAATTTGTGCTTACTCTACAAAACAAGGTGGAGAAATAAAAGTTTTATGAGAAAAGTAAAATTTTATATAAATTATTCAGACTATAGTGTGTAAAATAGATTAAAGTGGGAAGAACCAGAGTATAGATAATGTGGCCAGGTGAAAAGAGATAATCATTTTATAGTGAAAAGATTGGGTGCATGAGAACTAGGAGATTCTTATTCTAATCCCACATTTGTCACCAAGCTAGTTGTAGATGAAACATTCAACAAGTCATTTAACTTTTCTTGACTTCAGTTACCTCATCTGTAAAACAAAAGATATGACCTGGACCTATAAAATTATTATTGCTTTCAAATGTGTAATTCTATAATTCTAAACAATGAGGAAATGCTCATTTTTTTTCCAGTGGGAAAAGAAAATAGAAAATGGAATTGATAGGTACCTTGAAAGTAAGAATCTATTTGGGTCAGCCACTGATTGAATGTAGAGCACAAGAGGGGTTATCAAGCTTGACCCGGTGGTGACACAGTGGATAGAACGTTGGACTGGGATGCAGAGGACCCAGGTTCAAAACCCCTACGTTGCTGGCTTGAGTACAAACTCACCAGCTTGAGGGCAGTGTCTCACCGGCTTGAGTGTGGGATCATAGAAATGACCCTATGGTCACTGGCTGGAGCCCAAAGGTCACTGGCTTGAGCAAAGGGTCACTTGCTCTGCTGTAGCCCCCTGGTCCAGGAACATATGAGAAAGTAATCAATGAACAACTAAGGTGCGCAAAGAAGAATTGATGCTTCTCATCTCTTTTCCTTCCTGTCTGTCCCTATCTGTACCTCTCTCTGTCTCTGTCACACAAAAAAAGAAGGGTTATCAAGAAGATTTCTAAACTTTAAAGTTGAGTGACAGAGAAAAGGCAGTGCTATTAGTTCAATGAAACTTGAACTCATCAAAATAAGCTTTTTAAAAAATATGCTCATTTGTTGGAAAGAGTTGGTAAATTTAATTTTGAATGTTTTGTTTATGGACAAGGTAGGTGT
Source organism: Saccopteryx bilineata (assembly GCF_036850765.1). Taxonomy (NCBI): domain Eukaryota; kingdom Metazoa; phylum Chordata; class Mammalia; order Chiroptera; family Emballonuridae; genus Saccopteryx; species Saccopteryx bilineata. The sequence goes on from NC_089502.1 coordinate 34,408,742, forward strand.
GTTGTATAACTCCTAGAGACAGTATTTACATGGTAGTCTATGTCAATGGCCCCCCTCACTCCTGGGGTTCTATAGTACAGTATTTTTTTCTTCTTTTTCCAAGTGTGAGGAGGGGAGATAGAGAAACAAATTTCCACATGCGTTCTGACCAAGATCCACCCACCACCCCCCATCTGGGGCCACTGCTTTGCCCATCTGAAGCCATACTCACAAGCAAGCTAATTTTAGCACTTGAGGTAGAAGCTCCATGGAGCCATCCTCAGGGCCCAGGGCTGATGCTCTTGAACTACTCGAACCATGGCTGAGGGAAAAGAAGAGAGAGAAAAAGAGATAAGGGGGAGGAGGAGGTTTGGAGAAGCAAATGGTAGCTTCCCCTGTGTGCCCTGACAGGAAATTGAATCTGGGACATCCACATGCCAGGCTGATACTTTATCACTGAGCCAACTGGCCAGAGCCTATAGAACAGCCTTAATAGCCACAGAAACCACTCTCAATTCTGGACATCCAGATGGAAATGTCCAAAACAAACAAGTGGGTATGAGTGTGGTATTTGGGAAGGAGGATGCCTGGGAAATACTAGCTTGGAGTTACAGTGGTTAGAGATGGATAATACATAAAACTTAATATTGAAAAAGAAATGCTTGCTATTTATATGAATCAAACACTCAAATGTATTATTTAGTTGGATTCTTTATATATACGTATATTCAAATATTGCAAATGTTTGTTTTGTAGTAGTTAGGCTATTTTTTATTTCATTATATGCATAATGTTACATAAAAATCCTTTGTGTTGAATCTTTTATAACCTAATCACAGATTCCTCATTTCTCTAAAGATAAGATGATTCTAATATTAACAAGAAGTATGTCTACAGGTCAAGTCTTTGGTTTAAAAATGAAAAAACATTACTGCTCAACAGAGCCTTCTGAAAGTTTTACTCTTACTAAAAGAGATTAGGTTATAAAAATGGTCAAAGATTCAGATGTTCTTATCTTCTTCAGATAAAATGAGGAACCCCTTCTAAATTGAATTTATTATGTGTTCACTGTGCACAATGTGGTCATAAATATTTCTTCTTGATGGTTACTCTGTTTTTTAAAAGTTTTATCTCTAGGAAGGATGCCAGACTGAAACTGAATAATGAGACATAAAATTGAAATTTACTATTGAGAGGACCACCTGTGGTACTTTTGAGTTAATCTAACAAATCTTTGTGAACTCTTGCTAGGGAATATGCAGTGTAAAGGAGTAATGCAATAATATGAACAAAACAGACATTTCTAAACCTAATCCTAATGTATTCTAACTAGTGTTGACCTTCAAAGTCCAAGTATGACTCTCTTGGAAGATTTGTTTATCTACTTATTAATTCATGAAATCTTTAGGTACTGAGCCAGTGTATGAACTAGGTAGGGAAACAAACTTGTTACACTGTGTATACAATTTATTTCTGCTCAGCTTATATTACCCAGCTTACTCACATTTAAACCCATTAGATGACTTTTTATAGTTTCTAAAAATTAACCCACCCTTTAAGAACTAAAACTGAACATTGTTGAGAAGAATCAAAACAGTGATCCACAGACTATGAAGTCATTTGTGAAGTCTAAACCCACAAAATTTTGAAATAGTAAGAATACAGAGTTGACCAAGGTGACTCTTTGAAAGGATGTTTATGTTTCTTAATAAAGTCACATTATTTGATTATAATAGTTGCATGGTTTTGTGGAAAGAACATGAAATTTGTATCAGACAGACTTGATTTTAATTACTGATTTACCTCTTAAACAGCTGTATAACCATGGGCCATTTGTTTATTTTATTTTCTCTTTTTCCCAATATTTAACATGGCAAAATACTCAGAACATAAAATTTACTATCTTAATCATTTTAAAATATTATTAAGTACACTCAAATTGTTATGTAACATCACTGCCATCTATCCCTAGAACACTTTTTATTTTGAGAAACTGAAACTCTGTACCTATTAAACAATCACTCCCCGTGACTCCATCCCCTAAGCCTGTGGCAACCACCATTTTACTTTCTTTTTTTCTTGTCCTATTTTTATTGTTTGCAGCAGAATGCCCAACATAGACCATAATTTCAAATATTTGGCTGTGCAAAAGAGGATAGTTCTTAGTACAAACAGAAGATATGATTTCCTTTAAATAAATGCATACAACTTGGTCCCACAAGCACTTAGGCTCTAGGTCTGCATAGCAGAGCTGCCCTGCCTGTGGAATCCTGTCAGGAATCAATTCATGGAATCAGGGTGCCAGTGGTAGTGATCACAATGAACCCTGTATTAGAATCCTTCCCAATCCTCTATACATGATCTGGATGGACAAGGACATTGGAATTTCTGGAAGGTCAATAATCCATAACAGTGAAGTATTCTGTCTGACTCTCCTGGTCCCCACGCCTAGGCAAGCGGATGAACCTAGATGACTCTCTTCAGCTTGTCATATAGAACCACCATGAAGGCACCACCCATACCCCTGAAGACACAGGACCTGGTGCTTTTGAAGGAAACTTTGTCTTCTTCATCTTTGAAGATCTTCTGCTAGCAATTAAAGGTCCCACTGCTCATGCTGTAGGCTCCTTTGTATCCTGACTGCATCATCATTCTCTGTCTCATGGCTGTGAAAGTGGTAGGAGACCATGCTTCCCACAGCCATCATCTTCTGGGTAATCATCCAGCTCATGACACGTGGTTGGTTTTCAGGTCAGGGAGCAAACCTTTGACCTATGTGATATACATCGAAATAGGCGGCCTGGTAGAGGATGATGCATGGAGACATTGAAGCACGGGTACAGACCCTGTACACTGTCAAACTTGGTGATCCTCGCCTGACCTGTGGTGGCGCAGTGGATAAAGCGTCGACCTGGAAATGCTGAGGTCGCCGGTTCGAAACCCTGGGCTTGCCTGGTCAAGGCACATATGGGAGTTGATGCTTCCAGCTCCTCCCCCCTGTCTCTCTCTCCTCTCTCTCTCTCTCTCTCTCTCCTCTCTAAAGTGAATAAATAAAAGTAAAAAAATAAAATAAAATAAACTTGGTGATCCTCATCAGTCTCTCAGGACTCTGAACTCTTGCTGGGTGCCCCGTTTCCCCACATTGGGAACCAAATGAGTTCTGGTGAAATCCAGGCGTAGATGATGGAAGGTGGCCCTGGCTACACCACCAGTGGCCAGGTTGGCAAGAAGACACTTCCAGAATTGTATGTGCTTCTCTATTTCTCCATGAGACATGTTTGTACTTATCCTTGAAGATGAAGTTGAGGGCTGGCATGGGGAAGTAGTGGGTGATGATGGCCGGGGTGCCCTTTGAGAAGGACAGCACGTTATGATCCTTGGGGATGCACAGGTTGCAGTCCAGATGCTCTTGTACTGTTTGTCAACCACAATCTGCTTATTGGCATGTTGTACCTGCAGCAGCAGCTTGACCCATTGGACTGGGGCCACAGTTGTCTTGGAGATAGCAGCAGCGATGCTTCTAACTAAGAAGTCCTTGGTGAAGAGATGGTTTGTTTGCACAGCAGGGGACTCAACTAGAGGACAGCAGAGTGGAGGTATGAAGAGCTGGAGCATGGGTACTGCTGACTCAGGACCACCTGGGGACCAAAAGGCCATTGTACTTACTTCTTTTTTTTAACTTCCCCCCATTGCTAAGCCTCAGTCTCTGATAATCATCATTCTACTTTCTGTTAATATGAGCGTGGCTTTTTTGTCTCTTAAATTCCACATGTAAGTGAAAACATGTGACATTTGTTTTTCTGTGCCTGGCTTATTTCACTTAGTATAATACTCACCAGGTTCATTCATGTTGTTGCAAATGTCAGGATTTCCTTTTCTAAGGCTGAATAATATTTCACTGGATGATATATGTCACACTTTCTTTCTCCATTCATCTGTCAACAAACATTTAGATAGTTTCCATGTCTTGGCTATTGTGAATAATGCTGCAATGAACATGGGCATTCTGATTATCTCTTCTGGAAATTTATTTTATTTCCTTTGGATATATACTCAAAAGTGAGATTGCTGGATCATATGATAGTTGTTTAAATTGTTTAGAAGCCTCCATACTGTTTTCTGTAGTGGTTGTACCAATTTACATTCCCACGAACAGTGTACAGAGGTTTACATGGGTCACTTGTTACTTAAGACTGTTTCATCATCTGATAAAATAGGGATAGTAATATGTAATACCTACATCAAGTTTTTGTGAAAATCAAATAAATAAAAAGCATTTAACATAATGCTAAATATGTACCATATGAATACCAGATTATTCTGAGGCAGTCATATCAGTGTCTAGTCTGTTCATGCACACTTCACACTGATGCCATGGACAGTTTCCTTTATAAAAAACAGAAGCCTAGGCAATGTATGAATCATCACACAAGCCTTATAAATGGTTCTTGGGAATGATGAAGGTTAAGTGTCATCCATACAATCAGGTAAAAACAATCCCTAGTAGTTCAGCAAATGAAGAAAATTAATCTTATTCAGTATTTCATTACAAGTTTTTGTTTTAAAGAATTTCTTATTGCTAATGAAGATAGGTGCTGTCTAAATCTTTTTCAGTTTTTCACTTAATTATTATGTAATAAGATCATTATTTAGAATTCTGATTAACCCACCATTTCATTTAATTCATTGTGCCTGTTTTATAATAGTAAACAGTCCATGAAGTGTTTCTTCTTCATACCATAATCCTCCTCATTTATAATGTCTTATAAAAACCATAGAGAAAATAATTCATTTTGTATGTGAATTGGATACTAATTATATGGTCAGCCCAAGCTTTCTGGTTCACAGCCTTTTAGCTCAAGCAGTCTTCTTGAATGGCAGTTGAGGACTCAAGTGCTGAACAGACCTGCTACATCTCACTTAAGAAGGGTTATTAATCTCAAGATCACCATTTTGAGCTCTATCCACTTTAATATTCGGGTAGGACTGCACTATTATGCACTGCTTTTTTGGAGATGAAGAGGGAGAGAGAAAGAGAGAAGAATAGGAGAAAGAGAAAAGATTAAGGAGAAGAATAAGAAGAAGAAAGAGGAGGAAGAGGAGGAGGAGGAGGAGGAGGAGAAGAAAGTGGAAAATGGATGAAGTTGTGTGAGCATCAAGGACTGGACCCTCTCTGAGATTGTGTAGAAGCTATAGCTACTTTCTCAGGTTAGCAGTCTACAAGAATAACCTCTCCATAATGAAATTCAATTGCACTATCTGCATTTCAGATGACGCTGATTTGAGAATGATTTTCTTAAAATACCTGATTTATCTAATGGTTGATTTCTTAGTGTTCCACTTGAGACTCTCTGTCCCCACTTTCTCTGGGTATGCTTACTCATCCTTGAAGCAACAATTGTCCTCTCTATGAGTGATTACCTTCTCTCTGCATTAGAAAAACTCATGAAAATTACAAAACCTCTATTAAGAAACTCACACACAGCCTGAACTCTGGTGTCGCAGAGAATAGTCAACCTGGAATGCTGTGGTCACTGGTTCAAAACCCTGGGCCTGCCCAGTCAAGGAACATATGAGAAGCAACTACAAGTTGATGCTTCTCGTTCCTCCCTCCACTTTCTCTCTCTCTCTCTCTCCGCTCTCTAAAAATCAATACATAAAATCTTAAAAGAAGAGAAACTCACAGATATATGTAAATATTCTTAAATTTGCATCCAACCTACAAGGCACTCTTGTGCTACTGACAATAAATCATTGGACCAAACATTAGCAACCTCTGGCTTAGAGAGAACCAGATCTCTCTGTATGAAATAGATTTAGGCATTGCTACTTGGTTCTTAAAACTATTGCAGTGGTTAATGGACAAATTTGAAGGGGTTTATTTACATTTTTAATTTTTTAAATAGTTTATACTCAATATTGTTTTGTATCAGTTTTAGCTGTATAGCATGGTAGTTAGATAATCACATACTTTACAAAATGTTCTCCTTGATAATTCCAGTACCCACCCAGTACCATACATAGTCATTACAACATTATTGACTATATTTGTTATGTTGTACTTTATATCCCCACGACTATTTTATAATTAACAATCTTCTTAATCTCTTCACCTTTTCACCCAGTCCCCCAAACCACCTCTTCCTATTCATGAGCATGTTATATACTTCCATTTATCTTCTTTAATTTCTTTCTACAGTGTCATATAATTTTTCAAGTACAAATTTTCAAGTCCTTGGTTAAATTTATTCCTAGGTATTGTATTCTTTGATACGATTCTAAATGGTATTTTATTCTTATTTTCCCTTTCTATTGGTGTATACAAATGCAACTGATTTTGAGGACTGGCTTTAGCTCAGCAGTTCATTTGAGTCAAGCTCATAGGGTGGTTCAAGACCAGTGGACAACTTCCAGTTCTTTTAAAAATGCAACTAACTTCTGGATATTTGCTTTTTATCCTGCTACTTTACTGAATTTACTATCAGATTTAGTAGTTTTTTGGTTGGAATACTTATTGTTCTTTATATACAATATCATGCTATCTGCAAATAGTGACAGTTTTACTTCTTCCTTTTAAATTTGGATGCTTTTTATTTCTTCTCCTTTTCTGACTCCTGTGGCTAGGATTTCCAGTACAATATTGAATAAGAGTAGTGAAAGTGGACATCTTTGTCTTGTTCCTGATCTTAAAGGGAAAGCTTTCAGTTTTTCCCCATTGGATATGATGTTGGCTGTGAATATCTCATACATGGCCTGCATTATGTTGACAAATATTACTTCTATTTTCTCTTTGTTGAGATTTTTATCATAAATGTGCACTGGATTTTGTCAAATGTTTTTCTGCATCAGTTGATATGATGATATGTTTTTTATCTTTTATTTAATTTTTCTGGTTTATCACATTAATTGATTTGCAGATATTGTACCATCCTTGAATTTCTGGAAGAAATTCCACTTGATCATGAGGTACGATATTTTTGGATCCAGTTTACTAATATTTTGATGAAGCTTTTAGTATCTATAGTATCTATAGTTCATCTAGTATTGGTCTTTGATTTTCTTTCTTTGTAATGTTTTTATCTGGTTTTGAACTTAAAATAATGCTGGTCTTGTAAAATGAACTTGAGAGTCTTTTCCTCCTCTTAAATGTTTTGGAATAGTTTGAGAAGGATAGGTGCTAGTTGTTCTTTAAATGTTTAGCAAAATTCACCTATGAAGCCATTCAGTCCAGGACTCTTGTTTGTTGGAAGTTTTTTTTTTTTTCATTACTGTTTTTATTTTATTAGTTTTAATTTGTTCAGATTTTCTGTTTCTTTTTGATTCAGATTTGGGACATTGTATATTTCTAGAAATTTATTAATTTTTCCAGATTGTTCAATCATTTGGCATATAGTTGTGCATAATATTTTCTCATATTTTTTAATATTTCTATGGTATCAGTTATTTGTCCTCTTTTGTTTTGGATTTTATTTATTTGAGTCCTCTTTCTTTCTTTCTTAACAAGTCTGGTTAAAGGTTTAGAAATCTTGTTTCTGTTTTCAAAGAACCAGATCTTGGTTTAATTTACCTTTTGTATTGTTTTTTAGACTCTATTTCATTTGTTTCTGCTTTCATCTTTATTATTTCCTTGCTTCTACTCATTTTGGGTTTTGCTTTCCTTTTCTAGTTTGATGTTTTTCTTGTTCTTGAGGTAGGGCTGTAATGTTATGAATTTCCCTACTAGGACTGCTTTTGTTGTGTCTCATAAATTTTGGGGTGTTGTATGTTCAGTTCTTTTTGTCTCAAGATACCTTTTGATTTCTTTCTTGATGTCATTGTTTTAAATCATTTGTTGTTTAGTAACAAGTTGTTTAGCCTCAATGTCTTTCAGTGCTTCTCAGTTTTTTCCTTGTGATTGATTTCTAGTTTCGTACCACTGCAGTCAGAGAAGATGCTTGATATAATTTCAATCTTCTTAAATTTATTGAAAATTTTTTTGTGTTCTAACATGTGGTGTATCCTAGAAAAACTCCCATGTGCACTTGAATAGAATGCATTTTCTGTTGTTTTGGGGAAAATGTTCTGAAAATATAAATTAAATCCATTTGATGTAGTGTGTCATTTAAGGTCATTGTTTCCTTATTGATTTTCTATCTGGAAGATCTTTCTATTAATGTCAGCAGGGTGTTACCATTACTTATTATGATTGTATTACTGTAATTTTTTTCCCTTTAGTCCATTAAGATTTGTTTTATACACTTAGGTGCTCTTATTTTGAGTGCATAAATCTTTGCAAGGATTATACCTTCTTGTTGAACTTTAATTGGAGCATTTAAGCCATTTACATTTAAAGTGATTACTGATAGGTACACATTTATTGCAATTTTATTCTTTTAACTATGTTCCTCTGTTTTTCTTCTCCTTTTTAATTATTACATTGCTTTGAGAGTGAGAGGAGAAAGAGAAAAAAAAAGAAGGAGGGAGAGAGAGAGAAGCATCAACACATTGTTCCACTTAGATGTGTACATTAATTTTTTCTTGTACATCCACTGGTTGGTGATTGAATCCACTACCTTGATGCACTGGCATGATGTATTATCCACTGGGTCACCCAGCTTTTTTTTCTTTTTTCCTCCTGCTCCCCCTACTCCTTCCTTTTCTCTTCTCCTTCTTCCCCTTTAACATTTCTTGCAATACTAGTTTGGTGGTAACAAACTCTAACTTTTTCTTGACTGGGATGCTTTTTATTTCTCTTTCAATTTTAATTGATAACCTTGCTGGGTAGAGTAATCTTTGTTATAGGTTGTTGATTTTCATCATCTTGAATATTTTATATCAATTCCTTCTGTATTGACATGTTTCTGTTGAGAAATCAACTGACAGTCCTATTGGAGTTTCCCTGTAGTAACTTACTGTTTTTCTCTTGCTGTTTTTAAAAATTCTCTCTTTGTCTTTAACGTTTGCCATTTTAATTATGAAGTGTCTTGTTCTGGGCCTCTTTGGGTTCATTTTGTGTGTGTGTGTGTGGAGATATATCTATATTCTTTATTTTTTTATTATAATTTTATTTTTTTAATGGGGCGACATCAATAAATCAGGATACATATATTCAAAGATAACATGTCCAGGTTATCTTGTCGTTCAATTATGTTGCATACCCATCACCCAAAGTCAGATTGTCCTCTGTCACCTTCTATCTAGTTTTCTTTGTTCCTCTCCCCCTGCCCCTGTCCCTTTCCCTCTCCCCCCTCCCCCATAACCACCACACTCTTATCAATGTCTCTTAGTCTCACTTTTATGTCCCTCCTACATATGGAATAATGCAGTTCCTGATTTTTTCTGATTTACTTATTTCACTTTGTATAATGTTATCAAGATCCCGCCATTTTGCTGTAAATGATCCGATGTCATCATTTCTTATGGCTGAGTAGTATTCCATAGTGTATTTGTGCCACATCTTCTTTATCCAGTCATCTATTGATGGGATTTTTGGTTGTTTCCATGTCCTGGCCACTGTGAACAATGCTGCAATGAACATGGGGCTGCATGTGTCTTTGCGTATCAATGTTTCTGAGTTTTGGGGGTATATACCCAGTAGAGGGATTGCTGGGTCATAAGGTAGTTCTATTTTCAGTTTTTTGAGGAACCACCATACTTTCTTCCATAATGGTTGTACTACTTTACATTCCCACCAACAGTGTATGAGGGTTCCTTTTTCTCCACAGCCTCTCCATGAGTTCATTTTGTTTTGCACTCTGCACTTCCTGGATTTGTGTGTCTTTTTCCTTCACCAGGTTAAGAAATATTTTGCTCATTATTTCTTAAAGTAGATTCCTGATACTTTGCCCTCTCTTCCCCTTTTGGTACCCTTATGATGCTGATGTTACACTTCACGTTGTCCCCAAAATCCCCTAAGCTAGCTTCATTTTAAAAAATTCTTTTTTCTTTTTGCTGCTTTAATTGGGTGTTTATTCTATCTTATCTTTTAAACAACTCAGTCTGCACCAAATTTTTCAAAGACCTCCTAGAGAGCTTGAGCTCAGCAGGGCAGTGCCACTGGGAGTCTAAATGACTGAGCTAGACGGTCTCCCATGAGAGGGCAGCACTGATTAAGCTTGAGCATAGTGGAGGTAATGGTTCCCACCCCAGGCCCATATGTTTCTTATCTCTAATATCTTCTGAGTCCACTCGAACCTCTATACCTTGGGCCCAGGCAGGTGACTCCTCCTCAGGATAATAGCTTTACAAGTTGGAATAACAAGGAGTTGAGAGGATAGGGTTTTTGCATTCCCCAAGATGATGCTGTCTGGTAAAAGTAGCATTGTGGTATGGCAGAAAGACTCAGCACAGGGACACTGGCAGCCGTTCCTTCAGCTCTCTTCAGAGCGACATAACTCAATCTTTCTTTATACAACTGTATTCCACTCCAAGCTATACCCCAATCTTCTTCAGAGACCAGGGTGAGTGACTCTGAACAAGATTTTGTGTGTTTGGCCCTTTAAGAGTGTACCTGTGTTTTCAGAAGACTCTTCTCTCCCTGGTGAGCAGAATCTCTACAGATTTTCACCACCATGTGTTATGTGGATGCCTCTTTCTGGCTCTGGTGCTCTAGGCTGTGGAGCCTGGCATGGGCTTGAGAAACTACACTCCTTATGTGGATCTTTAAAAGAGAGATATCCTACTGAACTCTCAGCTACCTCACACGTTTTTTTTTCTCTGCCTTTTTTTTTTTTTTTTTTTTTTTTTTTTTTACCAGTCTCATGGCTTCTTTTGTAAATCCTTGGTTATTAGAGCTCTGTTCAGATAGTCATCATTTTGTTATTCAGGTTGACTCTTCTGTAGTTTAGTTGTAATTCCAGTTTGGTCCTGGGATGAGGTAAGTATAACTTCCACCTACTCTGCTACCACCTTGTATCTCCAGGTTTCAGTTTTTAGAGAATTATATAATCTAACCTCAGATAATCCTACTTTTAGCTTCATTAAAAAAATCCTGATCAAATAATTAAAGTAAAAAATGGTCGATGACGTCAGAGTAATGGCGGAGTAGGAAGCGATACCGATAAATCTCCCCCAAAACTCAACCAGAAACAGAAAAACCTATACTTGGAGCTTCCAGATTCTTCGCAATACACCCAAAGGTATGATTGAGTGAAAAATTGGCTAAATATATAACCAAACCCCGAAGGAAATAGGGAGTAAGAAATGCTCCGCCTTCCTCACTAACCTAAACAGGGCGGCTTTCTCTGGTAACTGTGAATATAGAAACTGAGGCGGGCAAAGGGGGTGAATAGATCCAGGCCCCCGCAGCAAAAACGGCCGAACCAGGCTGTGGCTCAGAGATCCAAGCCGAGGAAAATCTGATCCTGTGGCAACCCGGGCAATACAAGCTAACACTCGCGCCAAACCCAAACAAAGAAAGACAAGCAGAGCGGCCATTTTACCTGGTCTCCTGGTTGGTGCGCAGTTAGTGGAAGAGAGATTTCTTCCTAAGCCGCGGAAGTGGGTGCCCGTGTTGCCCCACGGAGAGGCAGGGTCAGAGGCCTTTCTGTGGGCTGAGGGCAGAGTCTCTGGGCAGCCCCAGCGCCCTGGTAAAGCCACGCACGGGAGGGAGTGAGAACTAATCCCAATGGTGGAGATTTTCCGTGCTGGAGGCTGTTTAACTCAGAGGGAACCACGGCCGGCCTCATATCCTGGTTTGCGTGTGCAGACAAGGAGTGAGCGATTCCTCCGAGTGCCTCGGCAGTGCGCGCCCGTGTTATCGCACAGAGGGGCAGAGTCAGGGGCCTTTGTGTGGGCCAAAGTGGAATCTCGGGCCGCCCCAGCGCCTTGCAAAAGCCGCACACGGGGACGGAGCGAGACTCAATTCCAACGCTGCAACTTTTCCCTGCGGTTGGGGGTTTCACTCAGAGCGTGAGACTGCTGGCCGGATATCCTGGTTGCAGACAGTGAGTGAGAGTTTCCTCCAAGCGCCCCGGAAGTGGGCGCCCGCTTGTGTTACCGGATAGAGTGGCAGAGCCAGAGGTCTTCGAGTGGGCAGAAAGCCCGCCTGATTATGCTAGCAGCTCTGACTGACTGAGCCTTACCCAGAGCCCTGTGCTGAGTGGAAATAGAGTGGGGAGTTGCCAGCAATTTGAGCCTCTTACTATCCAGGCAGAGGCAGCAGCAACCCCATACCTGGACTATCAGGCTACTAATTGAGGAAGGAAAGACTAGGAGAAAGGCTCCAGGAACACGGACTCTCTCACTGTCGGAGCCTATAAATGCTAATGAGCCTCGACTCCCAACGAGAATAAAGCACAATACATGACATTGCCATAGAGACTTATCAACTGCAAACCTCTACCTGAGCGTGCCAAAGGGGCAGAACCCGGGGTACAGAGTCACCGACCAGGAAGAGGGAGAGAAAAGAAAAAGCAAGAAGATAACCTCTCAAAATCAAGAATAATCTGCAGACTTTATAACCTATCCCATTTTATTATATTTGTTCGTTTGTTTCTCTTATCTTCATTCTTGAGACTTTTTTTTCCTCCTCCAATTTGGCCGATTAACTCTCTACCGGTCTTACTCTCTCCTCTCCTTGAACTACACTACCCATAAGTGTTACATCTCCCATTATCATTTCTCTTCTCTTCCTTTCTCTCTATGAGGGTTGCACTCCAAAACCCTTAACTCTCTCTCTCTCTCTCCTTTCTTCTTTCTTCTTTTAGTGGTTCCCTCTTTTTTTCTCTCTCTCTCTTTCTTTTCTCCCTCTATATTAGTTTCTTCCTTTCTCCTTTACATCTCCTCTCATTCAAACCTCAATAACAAACAAATTATCTTATCTGGGACTCAAACCTATGTTTGTGGCATTTTGGGGGGTTTTTACTTCACCTTTTTAACTCACTAGCAGTGCTCCCATCCCTGGCTCTCCATATTATCTAGTTCTTGTTCCACTAAATACAATAGTAAGTTTTTAATTTGTCCCCCCATTTTTCCATTTTCCTCTTATTCCTCTCATCATAACTCTTAGAAAACCAACACCTAAAAGCAAATCATTTTATTCTTGACCCAAATTTTTTCCTTATTTGCTTTTTGTGGGTCCATACGCTCTTTTTTTTTTCTTTTTTCTTTTATTTTTTTTCCTTTTTTTTTTTTTTTTCTTTCTCTCTTTTTTGCCCCTTTATTACTTTTCCCCAATTCAGGCCCTCCATCACAGGCATTGTTTGTTATAACTCACAGTCCACCACAAGATTTTCTCAAGAAAGAGGGGAGAGGAGAGGAGAGGAAAAAAAGAGGGGGGGAATAATTTCCTTTTTTAAAAATTTTTATTTTATTTTATTTTTATTTATTTCATTATTAATTTTTTTAAAAAAAAACAACTCTTTTCGATTTGTTATTTTTTTATTTTTTTTAACTTTTTATTTTTTATTAAATCTCATTAATACTATCAACAAAACCACCCTCAGATGCCATTAAGGAAGAGAAAATCGAATATCATGGATACAAAAGAAAGAGAGGTAACACAGCTAGATGAGGAAAAATCTATGGAGAAAAAATTTAATATATTGGAAACCTTGGAGCTAAATGACAGAGAATTCAAGATAGAAATCCTAAAAATCCTCCGAGATATACAAGAAAACACAGAAAGGCAATATAGGGAAATCAGAAAACAACTCCATGAACACAAAGAATATATGTCCAAGGAAATTGAAACTATAAAAACAAATCAAACAGAGATGAAAAACTCAATTCACGAGCTGAAAAACGAAGTAACAAGCTTAGCTAATAGAACAGGTCAGATAGAAGAGAGGATTAGTGAAATAGAAGACAAGCAACTTGAGGCACAACAGAGAGAAGAAGAAAGAGACTCAAAAATTAAAAAAAATGAGATAGCCCTACAAGAATTATCTGACTCCATCAAAAAGAATAACATAAGAATAATAGGTATATCAGAGGGAGAAGAGAGAGAAAATGGAATGAAGAACATACTTAAACAAATAATTGATGAGAACTTCCCAAGCCTGTGGAAAGAACTAAAGCCTCAAGTTCAAGAAGCAAACAGAACTCCAAGTTTTCTTAACCCCAACAAACCTACTCCAAGGCATATCATAATGAAATTGACACAAACCAACAGCAAAGAAAAAATTCTCAAGGCAGCCAGGGAAAAGAAGAATACAACATATAAAGGAAGGCCCATTAGATTTTCATCAGATTTCTCAGCAGAAACTCTACAAGCTAGAAGAGAGTGGACCCCAATATTTAAAGTCCTGAAAGAGAGGAACTTTCAGCCATGAATACTATACCCATCAAAGCTATCCTTCAAATACGAAGGAGAAATAAAAACATTCACAGATACAGAAAAGATGAGGGAATTTATCATGAGAAAACCCCCACTCCAGGAATTACTAAAGGGGGTTCTCCAATCAGATACAAAGAACAAAAAAAAACAGAGCCACAAGTAAAAGCTCCAAGAAGAACACAATAAAGCCAAATTTAAACTGTGACAACAACAAAAAGAAAGAGGGGGAGAAGACGGAGATTAACAGTAGCAAAGGACGATGGAGTGCAAAAGTACTCACAAAATAGTTCGCTACAATGAACAGGGTAGGGAACCTTTTCATTACTCAAAGGTAACCACCATTGAAAAAATCACCACAGAAGCACATGAGATAAAAAAGATAGCAACAGAGGAAAGATGTATGGAATACAACGAAATAAAAACAAAAGATAGAAAAACGAAAGAGAAGGATCAAACAAGACACAAAACTAACAGAAAGCAAGATATAAAATGGCAATAGGGAACTCACAAGTATCAATAATTACACTAAATGTAAACGGATTAAACTCACCAATAAAAAGGCACAGAGTAGCAGAATGGATTAAAAAAGAAAATCCAACTGTATGCTGCCTACAGGAAACTCATCTAAGTAACAAGGATAAAAACAAATTCAAAGTGAAAGGCTGGAAAACAATACTCCAAGCAAATAACATCCAAAAAAAAGCAGGTGTAGCAATACTCATATCGGATAATGCTGACTACAAGACAGGAAAAGTACTCAGAGACAAAAATGGCCATTTCATAATGGCTAAGGGGACACTGAATCAAGAAGACATAACAATTCTTAATATATATGCACCAAACCAAGGAGCACCAAAATATATAAGACAGCTACTTATTGATCTTAAAACAAAAACTGACAAAAATACAATCATACTTGGAGACCTCAATACACCGCTGACGGCTCTAGATCGGTCATCCAAACAGAGAATCAACCAAGACATAGTGGCCTTAAAAAAAACACTAGAGCACCTGGATATGATAGACATCTACAGGACATTTCATCCCAAAGTGACTGAGTATACATTTTTCTCCAGTGTACATGGATCATTCTCAAGAATTGACCATATGTTGGGCCACAGAAACAACATCAGCAAATTCAGAAAAATTGAAGTTGTACCAAGCATATTTTCTGATCATAAAGCCTTGAAACTAGAATTCAACTGCAAAAAAGAGGAAAAAAATCCCACAAAAATGTGGAAACTAAACAACATACTTTTAAAAAATGAATGGGTCAAAGAAGAAATAAGTGCAGAGATCAAAAGATATATACAGACTAATGAAAATGACAATACGACATATCAGAATCTATGGGATGCAGCAAAAGCAGTGATAAGAGGGAAGTTCATATCGCTTCAGGCATATATGAACAAACAAGAGAGAGCCCAAGTGAACCACTTAACTTCCCACCTTAAGGAACTAGAAAAAGAAGAACAAAGACAACCCAAAACCAGCCGAAGAAAGGAGATAATAAAAATCAGAGCAGAAATAAATGAATTAGAGAACAGAAAAACTATAGAAAAAATTAATAGAACAAGGAGCTGGTTCTTTGAAAAGATCAACAAAATTGACAAACCCTTGGCAAGACTTACCAAGGAAAAAAGAGAAAGAACTCATATAAACAAAATCCAAAATGAAAGGGGAGAAATCACCACGGACACCGTAGATATACAAAGAATTATTGTAGAATACTATGAAAAACTTTATGCCACTAAATTCAACAACCTAGAAGAAATGGATAAATTCCTAGAACAATACAGCCTTCCTAGACTGAGTCAAGAAGAAGCAGAAAGCCTAAACAGACCTATCAGTAGAGAAGAAATAGAAAAAACCATTAAAAACCTCCCCAAAAATAAAAGTCCAGGCCCTGACGGCTATACCAGCGAATTTTATCAAACATTCAAAGAAGACTTGGTTCCTATTCTACTCAAAGTCTTCCAAAAAATTGAAGAAGAAGCAATACTTCCAAACACATTTAATGAGGCCAACATAACCCTCATACCAAAACCAGGCAAGGATGGCACAAAAAAAGAAAACTACAGACCAATATCTCTAATGAATACAGATGCTAAAATACTAAACAAAATACTAGCAAATCGAATACAACAACATATTAAAAAAATAATACATCATGATCAAGTGGGATTCATCCCAGAATCTCAAGGATGGTTCAACATACGTAAAACGGTTAAGGTAATACACCATATCAACAAAACAAAGAACAAAAACCACATGATCTTATCAATAGACGCAGAAAAGGCTTTCGATAAAATACAACACAATTTTATGTTTAAGACTCTCAACAAAATGGGTATAGAAGGAAAATATCTCAACATGATAAAGGCCATATATGATAAACCATCAGCTAACATCATATTAAATGGCACTAAACTGAAGGCTTTCCCCCTTAAATCAGGAACAAGACAGTGTTGTCCACTCTCTCCACTCTTATTTAATGTGGTACTAGAGGTTCTAGCCAGAGCAATCAGACAAGACAAAGAAATAAAAGGCATCCATATCGGAAAAGAAGAAGTAAAGGTATCACTTTTTGCAGATGATATGATCCTATACATCGAAAACCCCAAAGAATCCACAAAAAGACTACTAGAAACAATAAGCCAATACAGTAAGGTCGCAGGATACAAAATTAACATACAGAAGTCAATAGCCTTTCTATATGCCAACAATGAAACAACTGAGAAGGAACTCAAAAGAATAATCCCCTTCACGATTGCAACAAAAAAAATAAAATACTTAGGAATAAACATAACAAAGAATGTAAACAAAAACTATAAACCATTGTTAAGGGAAATCGAAAAAGATATAATGAGATGGAAGAATATACCTTGTTCTTGGCTAGGAAGAATAAATATAATCAAGATGGCTATATTACCCAAAGCAATATACAAATTTAATGCAATTCCCATCAAAATCCCAATGACATTTTTTAAAGAAATAGAGCAAAAAATCATCAGATTTATATGGAACTATAAAAAACCCCGAATAGCCAAAGCAATCCTAAAGAAAAAGAATGAAGCTGGGGGCATAACAATACCTGACTTCAAACTCTATTATAGGGCCACGACAATCAAAACAGCATGGTATTGGCAGAAAAATAGACACTCAGACCAATGGAACAGAATAGAAAGTCCAGAAATAAAACCACATATATATAGTCAAATAATTTTTGATAAAGGGGCCAACAACACACAATGGAGAAAAGAAAGCCTCTTCAATAAATGGTGCTGGGAAAACTGGAAAGCCACATGGAAAAGAATGAAACTGGACTACAGTCTCTCCCCCTGTACAAAAATTAACTCAAAATGGATCAAAGATCTAAACATAAGACCTGAAACAATTAAGTACATAGAAGAAGACATAGGTACTCAACTCATGGACCTGGGTTTTAAAGAGCATTTTATGAATTTGACTCCAATGGCAAGAGAAGTGAAGGCAAAAATTAATGAATGGGACTACATCAGACTAAGAAGTTTTTGCTCAGCAAGGGAAACTGATAACAAAATAAACAGAAAGCCAACTAAATGGGAAATGATATTTTCAAACAACAGCTCAGATAAGGGCCTAATATCCAAAATATACAAAGAACTCATAAAACTCAACAACAAACAAACAAACAATCCAATAAAAAAATGGGAAGAGGATATGAATAGACACTTCTCCCAGGAAGAAATACAAATGGCCAACAGATATATGAAAAGATGCTCATCTTCTTTAGCTATTAGAGAAATGCAAATCAAAACGGCAATGAGATACCACCTCACACCTGTTCGATTAGCTGTTATTAGCAAGTCAGGTAATAGCAAATGTTGGAGAGGCTGTGGAGAAAAAGGAACCCTCATACACTGTTGGTGGGAATGTAAAGTAGTACAACCATTATGGAAGAAAGTATGGTGGTTCCTCAAAAAACTGAAAATAGAACTACCTTATGACCCAGCAATCCCTCTACTGGGTTTATATCCCCAAAACTCAGAAACATTGATACGCAAAGACACATGCAGCCCCATGTTCATTGCAGCATTGTTCACAGTGGCCAGGACATGGAAACAACCAAAAAGCCCATCAATAGATGACTGGATAAAGAAGATGTGGCACATATACACTATGGAATACTACTCAGCCATAAGAAATGATGACATCGGAACATTTACAGCAAAATGGTGGGATCTTGATAACATGATACGAAGCGAAATAAGTAAATCAGAAAAAAAAACAGCAACTGTATTATTCCATACGTAGGTGGGACATAATAGTGAAACTAAGAGACATTGATAAGAGTGTGGTGGTTATGGGGGGGAGGGGGGAATGGGAGAGGGATAGGGGGTGGGAGGGGCACAAAGAAAACAAGATGGAAGGTGACAGAGGACAATCTGACTTTGGGTGGTGGGTATCTTTGAATATATGTATCCTGATTTATTGATGTCACCCCATTGAAAAAATAAAATTATATATATAAAAAAAAAAATGTTTGTGCTTTACCTAGAACTCTACAGAGCTCAGTCTCATTTCCCTGTATCTGCTACAGTTGTCTCACCATGAGTAAGCAGCCAGATATAGGCCTTGGTGCCATGTGCATAACTGGGGACTAAGTCAACTTATTTTATTATTATATTAAACCATTGGATGAAAACATGTCTCCTATTAAAAATAACTGCTGAGGCCCTGGTTGGTTGGGTCAGTGGTAGAGGTCAGCCTGGTATGTGGTGGTTCCAGGTTCGATCCCGGCCAGGGCACACAGGAGATGTGCCCATCTGCTTTTCCACCCCTCCCCCTCTCCTTTCTTTCTCTCTCTCTCTTCCCCTCTGCAGCCAAGGCTCCACTGAAGCAAAAGTTGGCCTGGGAGCTGAGGATGGCTCCATGGCCTCCACCTCAGGTGCTAGAATGACTCCAGTTGCAATAGAGCAATGTCCCAGATGGGCCGAGCATTGCCTCCTGGTGGGCATACCGGGTGGATACTGGTCGGGCGCATGTGGAGTATGTCTGTCTTCCTCCCCCTTCCCTGCTTCTCACTTCAGAAAAATACAAAATAACAAAACAAAACAAAAAAACAAAGAAACAACTCCTGAATATCTAATGCACAGTATAGCATATATAATAAAATACACTGTATTATACAGCAAACTTGCTAAGAGACAAGATCTTTTTTTTTCCTTTTTCTTATCAACTGAGAGGCAGGGATATGGAGAGACAGACTCCTGCATGTGCCTGGACTGGGATCCACCTGGCAACCCCTGTCTGGGGCTGGTGCTCTGCGCATCTGAGGCTGCTGCTCTGTTGCTCTTCAAGCCATTTTAGCGCCTGAGGTGAGGCCATGGAGCCATCGTCAGTGCCTGGGGCTAACTTGCTCATTCAAACCATGGCTGCTGGAGGAGAAGAGAGAGAGAGAGAGAAAGAAGGAGAGGGGGAGGGGTGGAGAAGCAGATAGGCATTTCTCCTGTGTGCTCTGACTGGGAATTGAACTCAGAACAACTACACACTGCGCTGACACTCTACCACTGAGCCAACTAGCCAGGGCCAAGAAACTAGATCTTAATTAGTCCTACCACAAAAAAGAAATATTATCTATGTAATGTGATAAAGGTATTAATTATTGTTACAATGACAATCATATTACAATATATAAATGTATCAAACCACATTTATGTGTATACCTTAAATATATACAATGTTATATATCAAATGTATTTCAACACAAATAATATCTTTTGGGTTAATTCAGTCCCTTTGGATAATTTTCAGTGTTTCAGAATTTCAACTCCCCATCTCTAAGTCCTTCTTCTCCAAGATGATGAGAGGGAATGAGAAGTCAATTGAGCTGAGCATCCTTGTGTGATTTTTTTTTTTAATGCTTGGAAAAATTTGCTTTGCCAAAAATTACCAAAATAAACTACTCAGGATGAAGTATTTGGAGTATGTATTTTTATATACTTTGAAACAAATAAGATTTTTTCGATTATACAAGCACAACAATTTCTGTATTGGTGGAAAAGCTGTAAGGACAGTAAGATAGCTGTTCTTCATATTCTGAACACCTAAGACACAACTAGACATTGTGTTCACGTAGAGCTCTCATAAATATGTTTGCCTATAGATGTAAATTGCACATTAAAGGATGTTAATAATAAAATAAGCTTCTATTGTTGTCAGTCTGTTTTCAGCTTTATGTGGAAAACCATCTGATGGTTTTTACTAAGGTACCAGCAAAATAGAATGTTTTCTGGTGATTAGGAGCTAAAAGAGAAAATTTAAAAAATGTAAATGATCCTTGTTACAGAGTTGGTGAAGAGAATTTATTGTCCTCAGAAAATTGGCTTACTTGACATGTTTGAGCACAGGAATGGCTTTAATCAAAATTGCAAGGAATGTGTGAAAATATAAAGTATACCAACAGTGCTCATGAATTCAAAGAAACTGTGAGGTTAGAATTAGTTCTTAGCTCAGAATGTAGATCCTGGTCAGGGTGCATGTGGGAATCTGTCTCACTATCTCCCTTCCTCTCACTTAAAAATATTTATTTTTGGTCAGGAACTGCATGTAGTCATCTCAACACAAAACTTAGTATAAAGCAAACTCATGAAAAGAAAGCAGTCTTGGTTGACCAAGCTGTGGCGCAGTGACTAGAACATTGGCCTAGGCTGGTGAGGACCCAGGTTAAAAACCCCGAGGTTGTTGGCTTGAGCGTGAACTCATCCAGCTTGAGCACAGGGTCGCTAGCTTGAGTGTGGAATTTTAGACATGACCCCATGGTTGTTGGCTTGAAACTCAAGGTCGCTGGCTTGAGCTCAAGGTCCCTGGCTTGAGCAAGGGGTCGCTGCATCAGCTGGAGTGTCCCAGTCAAGGCACATATGAGAAAGCAGTCAATGAACAATTAAACTATCACAACTATGAGTTGATGCTTCTCATCTCTGTCCCCACCCTCTCTCTTGCTAAAAAAAAAAAAAAAGAAAGAAAAGAAGCAAGCTTGATTTCTCTTTAAAAAGTTTTTAAAAATATGGGGGGAATTTTATTTCAATCAAACATTTAATATCTTCACTGTTACTCTGTATTTTATATTTTATTATAATTATGTAATGAATATACATCATAAAATTTTTTATGAATTCTATGTATAATACCAATACCCAATAGTTTACCCTGGCGTGCTTTTCAAATATTTTCTCTAAGTGCCATGATATGGAAAAGGTTGGGGAATCTCAGTTTGTACAGTACAGTGCAGAGTACTTCTGTGGAAAAATTTCTAAGGTTTTTTTTTTCCTAAGTTTTGCTTAAATCTTTTAAGGTTAGGTGTTAAAGAAGAGAGTCTGATGGTATTGAAATAAATTTCTGAGACATATAATTTAAAAAGAATGTTAATTAGAAAACAAACTGTAAAAACTGGCAGTTAAGGATACAATAAGCTTCTAATTTAAATTGCTCAATTAAAGTAGAAAATAAACTGTAAAAACTGGTTGTTAAGGATACAATAAGCTTCTAATTTAAATTGCTCAATTAAAGTACTGATTTAAAACCAGAAAGAAAGTTTGAGAAAAATTAGCAAAGCAGGTGAATGTCTTTTGATTGTGGAGAAATTTTAATTGCACAGTTCACAGAATATCACACAGGCCAAGGACACCTGGTATTTTCTAAAGAAAATTGAAGCAGAGAGAAAGAAATAAGAACATCTAGCTAATCACTTAACTCTCTTACAGAGGCAGCATGACAAAACAATATAACTTTGTATTAGTTTATACCTTGTGTGGTTCTTTATTGTCCTCTAAAATAATGTTACCATCACTGCTCCCCCAACACTGGGCATCTTGCTGGCATCTAATAATAAAATCCAGAATTGTAATATGTAGGATTCTTCATCGTCCTGTTGGCTTAACCCTCTGCTTCCCCTTGCCTGTCTTTGAGATCTTCTGAATCTTAACTACATTCTCTATGCAGCCTCTGGATGAAGCTGTCCTGCTGAAATCTCTGCCACCAAGTCACTTTGTTCCTCATGGAGGTTGGACCATGGCAGGACTGGTGGCTGTTAACATTCCACTATTTTCCATGTCCTTCACTGGGAAGATGTAGAAACTTCTGGATCAATTTATGCCAGGTAGAAGCTGAGAGATACATAAGTCTATTTCTCTGGCTCAATGTCTTGTATCCATTTCTTTAATAATCATCCGTTATTAGTGAGGGAGCTCTCAGAAAGGTGTTTTCCCAAAGCTCCAAGGACTGATAGAGTATAATTCCACCTTGTTTTCAATTTCACCCTTAAATTTGATTGGAAATTGTTTGTTAAAACTTCACTCTCCCCCACAGCTTCCACTCTTATGATCATAGGGTGTGGGAACAATGGTATTTGGCTCTTCTTCTTCCTTCTCTCTCTCTCTCTCCTATCCCAAAATGCTCCACTTTTGTTTCTAGGTGGTATATCCTTCACTTACATCAAGTCTTGAATTCTCCCAAATTACTAAAGCTCTACAATGCCAATCAGTCAGGCCTACGTTTTCTTAAAACAGCTTTATGGAAGTATATTTTACATACCATAAAATTTATCTGTTTTATTTAAATGTACAGTTTGATTTTTTAGATTTACAGAATTGTGTAATTATCATTTTATTTTCAGGTTTAGAACAATTTCACTATCCCAATAAAATTGTTCAGGCCCATTTACAGTAAATCTGCTTTCTCACCCCTAACTCCAGGCAACCACTACTCTGCATTCCGTCTCTATAAATTGACCTATTATGAACATTTCATATGAACGAAATCATACAATATGTGGCATTTCGTGCCTGGTTGCTTTAACTTAGCACATTGTTTTAGATGTTCATTCACATTGTATGACATATCAGTACTTCATTCTTTTATAAAGCTGAATAAATACATTGTATGGCTATATCCCATTTTGTTTATTCATTCATCTGTTGATAGAAATTTGAATTATTTCTGAGCCTGCTCCCAGCTCAGGGAGTGCCCACCTATTGTTCTCTCCACTTGAAACTGTCTTTTCTGAGATAGTATGTGACTTGTACCTTCACTTCTTTTTAGGTCTTCCCTTTTCAGTAATGTTTTCCCTAATATTCTGAATTAAAGTAAGTAGTCTCAAGTACTCCTTATTCTTCTTTCTTGCATCTGTTAATTTCTCCACATCACTTTTTACCATCTAACATGCTGTCAAATGTCAGCTCTATGAGAGCACGGTTTTTACCTTTATTATTCAGTTCTATATCTTTGGTGTTCAAAACAGTACCTGGCATATTGTAGGTGCTTAAAATATTTCTTGAAAGAATAACTAATTTTACTCAATGTTAGTTTAGTTTCATGTGTAGGATCAATGGTCAGAAAAATTAGAATAAAGAGAATGGGTAAGAGAAACGAATGTGAAGGAAGGAGTGAGCCAGGATCTTTCACAGAATACCTTCCTCTATGTGTTATCTTGGAGATCTACTGATAAAGTCTACAGATCAGTAAAATTAAGAAAAGGAAATATTGACTTCCAGTTACATGAAACAAAGTCACAGAATCTTGTTCACATCAAAGGTAATTTTTACTGAAGTTTACTCTAAAAGTAGAACAGCAGACCTAAGGATACAAACGAAATTAAGACACCAGGGTTAACTTGGCTGCCTTTAGCCTCCCTTGGATCTCTCAGAGAGGTCTTCTCTAATTTCTGTAGACTAGGCACTCCACACAGAAGGAAATGCCCACCAGGTCTGGGGAGGTATGGACCTGAGTTTGTTATATTTTACACTTTTCTTGCCCTTGTATTTGGCAGCCAGAGACATTTTACACAGCTATAGAAGGCAAAAATTCCCTTATTCAGGAAGTCATATCAGCCATGCCTGATTTATGTGCTAGACCCTTGAAGCTCTTGCTGTGTCAGTACTAGGCCAATCTCTGCTTTTTTGTTCCCATACTACATGATCTAGGAGTTTTCCATTTTGGTCCTCACTGGAGCCTCCTTTGCTCATGTCTAACAACAGCTGATGTGTGATATCATATTGGCAAGAATAACAGAAAAAAAGCAGATTGAACTAAAAATATATAAAGAGTAGCCTTAAAAGGTAGCAGCCAACATCGTTTAAACAAAGCATAAATCTATAAACGTGGAAATTCAACTGAGAATGTCCTTGTGTGAAATGAGAAGGTCAAAGGAGAGTCAGAGTTCTTGACTCTTGTTTTGGGGGATGATGCTAAAATACATGCGCTCATGAGAATATAAACACCAGAAAATGAAAGGACCATCTGGAGTTTGGGGAATATTTCACTAAAAAAGTATAAGACTGATCAACAAAGTCTGGTGCCAGTTTCCTGCTCACCGCATGGTTTTTTTTTTTTCACAGTTTTAGGCATGTTCGTGGGGACCTTTGGTATTATCCTCAGGAATTACAGTCATAAGGCAGGTTGCCACCAGAGAAAGAAATGTTGGAAATGATCATTAAAGAATTATTTGACACTTTTGAGTTTTAGTGTTTAAAGCTTAAGAAAGTAGAAAATAGTTCATGTAGCAACACATGCTCTAAAAAATGTCACACAAAAACTTTTCAGCCAGTATAAGTGAAAAAAAAAAAAAGTTAATAGCCATAAAAATTTATAGGGCACTATTAAAACAAAATGAAGTTATAAAAGTCAAGAATAATATAAAACCAGCCACAATTTGAGGAATGAAAAGAAATTAACACATGAATAAGCAACTTACATCCTAGAAAATTGGTAGATGAAGAATAAAAAATAACAATGTGTCTTGTAGAATACTGAATTAAAAAAGAATTTATAAATACTCCTTATGGGTTTATTATTGAGTTTGTTGATAGAGAATTTATAATGTAATGTGTATAATAAAGAGTAAGACTTGTGTGTTCTTCAGTCATAGTTCCAAGCAGTGAACAGAAGACAGAGAAATAATTTTAAGCCACTGGTCCAATGAAAGCAGTATCAAAGTTGGGAGGTGAAGCTGGTTATGTTAACATTATCCTTGGTTTTCTCCATATTTACCTATGAGTTAGTGATGCCAAAAGGGACATAAAGGGGCAGTGGGTGCATCAGGGCTTCTCTAGACACTTGAACAGGGAATATCCTGTCCCTTAGATTAATTTCATAAGCAGAACCAATTTCCAAATCAAACAGTTAGAATGTAATGAAGTGCAGAGAAAATTCTTAATCAGCAATAAAAAAATAAAAGTGAGACTAAAAGACATTGATAAGAGTGTGGTGGTTACGGGAGGAGGGGAGAGAGGGAGAGAGAAAGGGGGAGGGAGAGGGGCACAAAGAAAACTAGATAGAAGGTGACAGAGGACAATCTGACTTTGGGTGATGGGTATGCAACATAATTGAACAACAAGATAACCTGGACATGTTATCTTTGAATATATGTATCCTGATTTATTGATGTCACCCCATTAAAAAATAAAATTATTAAAAAAGAAGATAAATAATAAAAATAAAAATAATAAAATAAAGATTTTTTTTTTTAAAAAAAACACTGTTTTCAAGAACAACAATATGGTTTGTAGAAAGAATATTGGCCTAGGAATTCAAGTTAGTTCTATTCCTAAGTCTGTCATTGACATACACAGCAGATAACCAGCATTTGATGGTCCCTCCTAAGCCTACATGGTGATGACAAAACCAAATTAAGTAAGAAACATTCTTACAGAATCCAAGGAAGGGAGCAATCCAAGTGACAAAGATGTTGTATAATTCCTGCACTCACATATTACTTTCTGTTTAGTAATATCATGGATAATGTCCTTGTTCCCATTTTATTAGGAATCTTATACTATTATCTCTTATTTTCCTTTATCTTTAATTTTTTATGCTTTTCTGTGTCATTTCATCGCCATTTAAATAGATCAATTTCTCCCATCTTAATAAACACTGCTGGGCCTTATATGTCTCTTTCATATAACTGGAATGTTCTTTATGGGAAAAAGAAGGTACAGATGTAAGGTATGTCTAAGGTAATTGAGGTGAAGCAAAAATCTTGTAGCCTTAAGTTTGAATGTTAGAGAAAGAAGTTCTTACTACCCAAACTGAAAAACTGAAGAAAAGAAAGATTTTCTATTTCTTCAATAGCGTTTCAAGCTCCAAGCAGTGAACAAAGGACCATGGGTACGGTTTGAAATCAATTAAAGTGGTATTAAAGTTGGAAGGTGAAGCTAGATAGATTAGCAGTATCCTTAGCTTCCTCTGTATTTCCCCATTTTTCTTTTGTGGCTGAAGGTATCTTTTCTTTGCCCTGCAATTAAGAACAGTGTGGTTCATGAGAGTATAAAACACAGGAACTCTTTTCCCTAATTTACAAATATATTCAATAAGGAGTTTATAAATTTAGCTTTGAAGAAACAGTTGTACAACAAAAAATCTGGAGAGGTTCCCAAAGTATTAATCTGTTAGTGCCAAATAAAAGAATTGAATAAAAATAACCAAAGAAATAAAAAAAGTCTATTTGGAACCCTAAAGTTTACATTCATAAACTTCTAGAACTAATAAATTCAGTAAAGTAGCAGGATACAAAATTAATATTCAGAAATCAGTTGCATTGTTATACACCAATAATAAATGATCAAAAAAGAAAAATAAGAAAAATTTTATTTATAATTGCATCAAAAATAATAAAATGCATGAGAATAATTATTTTATTTTATTTTATTTTATTTTATTTTCTGGTGAGAGGAGGAGAGATAGTCAGGCCAACTCCCACATGCACTCCAACTGGGATCCACCCAACAACCACATCTGGGGCTGATGCTTGAATACTGAGCTATGTTTAGCACCTGAGGCTGATGTGCTTAGACCAACCAACCTATCCTCAGTACCTGAGGCCATGCTCAGACCAATTAAGCCACTGGCTGCAGGAGGAGAAGAGGAAGAGAAAGGGGAGAAGGAGGGGTAAAGAAGCAGATAGTCACTTCTCTTGTGTGCCCTGACCGGGAATCGAACCCAGGAAGTCCACATGCCAGGCCAATGCTCTATCCACTGAACCACCAGCCAGGGCACATAAGAATAAATTTAACCAAAGAGTTAAAGACCTGTATTCAGGAAATTAAAAGATACTAAAGAAAGAAATTGAAAAAGATACACATAAATGAAAGCATGCACCATGTATATACATGCATAGGAAGAACTAACATCATTAAAATGTCCATACTATTATTGGTAGATTCAATGCAATTCCTATCAAAATATCAATGGCATAATTCAGAACTAGAACAAATATTCCAAAAATTTATATGAAACCACAAAAGACCCTGAATAGCCACAGTAATCTTGAGAAAGAAGAGCAAAGTTGGAGGAATTATGTTACCTGATATCAAACTATACTAAAAGATCATAGTATCATAGTAATCAAAACAGCATATTATTGGCATAAAAACAGACATTTAGGCTCAACCAGGCAGTGGGACAGTGGTTAGAACATTGACCTGGGATGCAGAAGACCCAGGTTTGAAACCTCGAGCTCTCTGGCTTGAGCATGGGCTCATCTGGCTTGACTGCAGGCTCATCAGCTTGAGCCTGGTATCGTAGACATGGCTCCATTGGTCGCTGCCTTGAGCCCAAGGTTGCTGGCTTGATAAAGGGATCACTGACTTGGCTGAAGCCCCCCAGTCAGGGACATATGAGGAATCAATCAATGAACAACTAAGGTGCCACAAAAAAGAATTGATGTTTCTCATCTCTCTCCCTTCCTGTCTGTCTATCTCTCTCCTTCTCTCTCTCTCTCTCTCTCTCTCTCTCTCTCTAAAAACATAAACAAAAACAGACATTAAGATCAATGGAACAGAACAGAACAGAGAATCCGGAAATAAACCCACACCTATGTGGTCAATGACTATTTGACAAAGGATACGAAAACACACAATGGGGTAAAAAGAGTCTTTTCAGTAGGTGGTTCTAGGAAAATTGAACAGGTACATCCCAAAAACTGAAACCAGACCACACAATATACAAGAGTAAACTCAAAATGGATTAAAGTCTTAAATATAAGACTCGAAACCATTAAACTCCTAGAAGGAAACATAAGCAATAAACTCTATGACATTTTTCTTAAAAATAATTTTTCTGATCTATCTTATTGACAATGGAAACCAAAGAAAACAAACAAATGGGGCTACATCAAACTAAAAACTTTTTACACAGCAAAGGAAACCATCAACAACATGAAAAAAAATAAGTTACTGAATGGAAGAAGATATTTACCAGTGGTACATCTGATAAGGAGTTAATATCCAAAATTTATAAAGAACTCAGAAAACTCAACACCAAAAAACACACAATCCAATTAAAAAGTGGTCAAACAACCTCAACAAACACTTCTGCAAAGAGTATATCCAGATGGTCAACAGACATATGAAAATATGCTCAATGTCACTAATCTTCAGAGAAATGCAAACTAAAACCACAATGAGATATCATCCCAGACCTGTTATAATAGCTGTCATCAATAAATCCACAAACAAGTGTTGGTAGCGATACAAAGAAAAGGGAACCCTGGTGTACTGCTGGTGGAAATGCTGACTGGTGAAGCCACTATGGAAAGCAGTATGAAGGTTTCTCAAAAAATTAAAAATGAAACTGCCTTACAACCCAGTCATTCTACCTCTCAGTATACACCCAAAGAAAGCCAAAACACATTTGAAAGAATATGTGCACCTTCAGATTCACTGAAGAATTATTTACAATAATCAAGATATGGAAGCAACCAAAGTGCCTACCAATAGAAAAGTGAATAAAAAAGCCGTAGTACATGTATGCAATGGAATACTACTTGTCTATAAAACGAATAAAATCTTACCACTTGTGACAGCCTGGATGGACCTATATGGTATTATGCTAAGAGAAACAATTTAGTCAGAGAAAGAAAAATACCGTATGACTTCATTTATGTGTGGAATCTAAAGAACAAAATAAAGAAACAAACAAAATTGAAACGCATTCATAGATACAGAGACCAGACTGATGGTTGTCAAAGGGGAAGGACCTTGGGGGACTGGGTGAAAAAGGTGAGGGGACTAATAAGCACAAGTTGGTAGTTATAAAGCAGTTAAGGAGATGTAGAGTAAATGGGAAATACTGTAAATAATATTGTAATTACTATGTATGGTGCCAGGTAAATACTTAAAATATTGGGGGGATCACTTTGTAAAGTACATGACTGTCTAACCACTATGTGCACACTTAAAACTAACACAAAATAATACTGGATATAAACTACAATTCAAAAATAAAATAAAGTAAAAAAAAACAGAGTCAATTTCATGGCAGGATATTGGCATTTCCTGGTTGTGTAGAACAGCAAGTGACTATACATTTATACTTGGAAATCAAAAGTATGGGCTATGTCTACATATTTATTTTTTTATTATATTCAAGTTAGGTTTTTGGGGTTTTTTTTGTGTTTTTTTTTGTATTTTTCTGAAGTTGGAAACAGGGAGGCAGTCAGACAGACTCCCGCATGTGCCCGACTGGGATCCACCCTGTATGCCCACCAGGGTGCGATGCTCTGCCCATCTGGGGTGTTGCTCTGTCGCAACCAGAGCCATTCTAGTGCCTGAGGCAGAGGCCATGGAGCCATCCTCAGCGCCTGGGCCAACTTTGCTCCAATGGAGCCTTGGCTACAGGAGGGGAAGAGAGAGACAGAGAGGAAGGAGAGGGGGAGGGGTGGAGAAGCAGATGGGCGCTTCTCTTGTGTGCCCTGGCTGGGAATCAAACCTGGGACTCCTGCACGCCAGGCTGACACTCTACCACTGAGCAAACCGGCCAGGGCCCAAGTTAGGTTTTTAATTTAACAATCAACACTCTAAATCTTATTTCATGGTCCCTCCATTCTCCAGGGTCACTGAATTGCAGTAACATAAGTGCAATGCTAATGTTTCATAATTAACCACATTTTAAAATCTTGGTACAAAACAGATGAGCTATTTTCTTTCTGATGAAAGATCAGGTACAAAACCTAGGTTAAAAATACACATTCCCAGATTTCATTCCAGAAAATACATGAACTCAAAATGGAAGCCATCAGTAGTATTTTTTCCTAATTCTTTGCAAAGAATGCATAATTTATGATGAATTGTTGAAATGTACCATTACCTACATTATCATGTATAATTTTATCTTGGAAAAATAGTTCATACATTGGCAAATAAAGATAGCTATCATAGTATAGAATTCACTAAGTGTAAATTAGAACTATAAAAAATACTAAATCTTATGTGACTGAATCATTTTGTATATTCCACAAAATTCTGGAACAGTTTTGATTAATCAAGAATTAGCCAAAACCATAAAAAATGGACTCAGAGACATGAAAGTCAGAATTGTAAAGACCAAAACTAAATACTTTTTTGTAGGTTGACTCAGTTACTAAGACTTTTTCCTGTGCATATTTTTTCCTTCAGTGTTGAGCAGTCATCGTGGCAAATTCAATTCTCAACACCTGTATTTTCTAAATGATAAAACAGGACAAAAAGATTGTACCATTTTGGTTTTTAGTTATAATGAAAGCTATTTAAAGACAGTTTATTTGGATGTTTATTTTTTTTCCATCTCTTTTTCCCCCTGCATGCCTCTCTGTTCATATGACACTAACTCAGTCAGACTTAGTGAGATTGGCCAAGTTAGCAAGGCCTTGAACTAGACTAACCTCTAGAACAGGGGTCCCCAAACTTTTTACACAGGGGGCCAGTTCACTGTCCTTCAGACCATTGGAGGGCCAGACTATAAAAAAAACTATGAACAAATCCCTGTGCACACTGCACATATCTTATTTTAAAGTAAAAAAAACAAACAAAACGGGAACAAATATAATATTTAAAATAAAGAACAAGTAAATTTAAATCAACAAACTGACCAGTATTTCAATGGGAACTATGCTCCTCTCACTGACCACCAGTGAAAGAGGTGCCCCTTCTGCAAGTGCAGCGGGGGCCGAATAAATGGCCTCAGGGGGCCACATGCGGCCCGCGGGCTGTAGTTTGGGGACCCCTGCTCTAGAAGATGATTCAGGCAGGTAGGAAGTTGACATCAATAAGATTACAAGAAACCAGCTATGGTCACTAAGGTTAATTAATATACAACACTCCCACCTCCAGGAGCACTTTGGCTTGGAAATCATGATAAGACTCTAGTTCTGGAGGAACTGGCTGCCAAGCAGAAACTCAGACATACAAGAAAGTGTATTTGTAAAAACTGGAATGCAACTCAAGTGACTTTATCAATAACAACCACATGAGAGTTTTACTAGCAGAACAAAATGTAGAAATACAGCAGGGCCATCAAACAGATTGACTTTATGAGTGGATAATAGGTAGAATTTCTTATATTCTCCTTTGTTTGTGGCCTGATTTTCACCAGAGCTTGGAGCAATGTGGCCTGGACTGTGGTGTTGGAATCCTGTTAGGCAGAATTAGGTAGATCATTGCTCACTAAATAAGTCATCTCTTAATACAAGAGTTACAAACTATGGTTTGCTGCCTGTTTTTGTATTGCTCACAAACTGAGAATGATTTATACATTTTTAAGTTGAAAAAAAATCACACATACACACACAGTGAAATATTATTCATCCTTAGAAAAGAAAATTCTGACATTTGTCACATGAACGAACCTGGAGGATATTATGCTAAATGAAATCACCCATACACAGAAAAACAAATATCACATACTCTTACTTATGTGTGGAATTTAATAGAAGAATAGTATTTTAATGATACATAAAATTTATGAAGTTCAAATTCCAAGGCCCATGAATAAAGATTTATTGGAACAAAGCTAAACCCATTTGTTTACATATTGTCTATGGTATCTTTCGGCCTACAATGACAAAGCTGAGTACTTATGACACAGATACTCTATTACCTGCAAAGCCTCAAATATTTACTATATTTGGACCTTTACAGAAAAGGTTTGCCAGGGTTTAGTGTATAAACTCCATTGATATAACAGAAATCTCATAGCCCAGTTATTAGTGCCTGATCAAGTTTAATTCCTTAAGAAGTTGCCTTCAGTTCTGGTAGAAGTCATAGCAGAGAGAGGTTACCAACCAATGAGTATGATTTTTTGGTGACTATGTAAGCTTTGGCAAATATTGGATTTGAATGAAACAAAGTACATGAGGTGGACTCTGAAAATCCCTGCATTTCCTAACCCTGCTCGGACAGAGGCTAGGTGTATACTACCTCCTACATCTAGTGAGCCAAATCCTGCCTAAGAGAACAGATTATTAGGCATTCCATTCTGTCCGTAGGCATGATAGAATAGATATTGCCGCCCCAGTCCTCTATGCCTCCTTCCTTAAGGCAGTAATTTTGGGCTAATTGCTGTGATTGGCTTTTTTTGTTGGTTTTCTGATTAGGGCTATAATTCTAGACCTTCCTCTGAGTTCCAGGCTGATTAACTGGGGCTCTCATTTTCTAAGAAATTCATTCTTTCCTATTGTCTTTGGGAGCTGTGTCCTCCTCTGTATGGCTTACTCCTTTTTTTTTCTTTTTCTTTTTCCTTTTTATTGTCCAGCTCTAATTCTAATAGACTATCTGATACTAGGTCTTACTGACAAATATTTAGTCTGCTGCTTTATCCTATCCCAACTTCAGGACCGTATCAGCCCTTGGAACTCTGATTTGATATACTAACTACAATATTGAAAGTATAGTCCTAAATCCAAATTAGTCCATAAAATTTTAGCCAGGCCCTTTCCAAGATTCTTTCCTGTACCTTTTTCTGTTCTTCATTCTACTGAGGTCTCAGCATGAATCATACTCCAATCTATATTAATTATAACAGCCAATGGATCATAGACATAGAGCCGAAAGAAATCTTGCAAGTTACTTATAGATGAGAAGACCAATAGGAACTCCACAAAAGGAGATATACATATCAATTCAGTCTAAGAACTAAAGAACAACTAGCCACGTAGTCTCCAAGAATTGCCTTGGAAATAAAAGCTGAAAGGTAGTAAACTGTCTTTAATGATTCAGTTCTGAATTTATATATTTTTGGCCATCATAAAAAACAAATAAAAGTGAGAAGAAATCAAAATGACTGTAGTAAGTCTGTTCCCCCAACCCCTCCCCCACCCCAAAAAAGGAGAAAGAGAAAGGGAAATAATTTGAGAGCATATGCAAATAGAATTAGTTTTGCTATAATGTCCCATGGCCTGCCACTTTGATTCCTTTTTTATTGTCTCATAAACTAAATGACTGCTTTAATGCTTAAATCT
Source organism: Saccopteryx bilineata (assembly GCF_036850765.1). NCBI lineage: Eukaryota > Metazoa > Chordata > Mammalia > Chiroptera > Emballonuridae > Saccopteryx > Saccopteryx bilineata. Next base: position 34,442,227 of record NC_089502.1, read on the forward strand.
CTACAAGGAAAATCTCCAAATAAAATCTCAAATTGTACTTGCTCAGTTACATTCCAGTTTAATGACCAGAACAGGACAGGTACTGACCAAATCAGAAAGGATTCCTGATTATTATCAGTCTTGCCTTTATGTACAGAGTGTAATTGTAAGGAGAACTGAAGCATTTATGAAAATTGCCCATGGAAATCAGACCAAAACCCCCTGCTATCACATGGTGGTGGAGGGGAAGTGAGAGTGGAGATTTGTATACAATCCAAATCCCTTGACTAATTATTCAGAATTATTTCCTTGTAGGGGCACAGTTCACATATTATATGTGACTACTGAACCAGACCATAGCATAGCTGGTCGAGTCAGTTAAGTAATCTTAAAGAGTAACCAATGAATGCATTTTCCCTCTGGGTTCATGCTGCTGTGAATGGTCACATGATCCTGAAGATGGCTAAATTAATTTGATTAATCGTGATTCAAGGTTCAATGTAGCTACCACGCATAGATATATATTTTTTACATTTATTAACAGCTCAGGCTCAGGTTCTAATCTAACACTTTTTAAAAATTCATTTCTAGAGAGGGAGAGAGAGAAGTAGACAGAGAGGGAGAGAGAGGGGGGAGAGAGAGAGAGAAGAGGGGAGGAGCAGGAAACATCAACTCCCATATGTGACTTTACCAGGCAAGCCTGGCATTTTAGGTCAATACTTTATCCACTGTACCACCACATGTCATGGTCTAAAACTTCTAATGAATAAAAAATGTAATAGTTCCATAATATTTGTTGACTGGCATTTAATGAATAACTGTACAAGTTGTAATAGAACAATACAGATATTATCTTTAAAGTAGAGTATGTCTTGAATTAAATCAGTGGTTCTTAACAGGTGACCATTTTGCCACTCGCTTCCAGGGGACATTTGTCAAAGTCTGGAGACATTTAGGGTTGTCACAACTGAGAGTGGCAGTGTTTTTGGCATCTATTGGGTAGAGGCCATGGATGCTGCTAAACCGTCTACACTGGACATGATATCTCCTTTAAAGACTATAATTATTTGGTCCAAAATGTTAAGAGTCTAAGGTTGAAAATCCTGGATTTTGCAGACAAGGGATAAGAAACAGGTTTTTTTTTTAAGTAGGTAAGGAAGAATGAATAGGCAGAACACAGAGGATATTTAGGGCAGTGAAACTATTCTGTATAATATTCAAATGGTGAATACATGCCATTAACATTTGGCATAAACCATAGAACATGCAATACCAACAGTGAATCCTAATGTACTATGGATTTCGAGTGATAAAGATATGTCAGTGTAGGTTCATTGCCTGTAAAAAATGGTTCAGGATGTTGATAATAGGGTTGACAGTGTGTGTGTGTGTGTGTGGGCAGGGGGCATATGGGAGCTCAGTTTTGCTGTGAACCTAAAACTGTTCTAAAAATCAAGTATATCTTTCAAAAAGAAAGTAAATACATGGAAATAAAAATTTGATTTTCAAAAATTATTTTGTCTTGCCTGACCTATGGTGGTGCAGTGGACAAAGCGTTGACCTGGAAAGCTGAGGCTGTCGGTTCGAAACCCTGGCTTCCCTGGTCAAGGCACATATGAGAGTTGATGCTTTTTGCTCTTCCCCCCTCTCTTTCTCCTCTCTCTGAAAAATGAATAAATAAAATCTAAAAAAATCAGGTTGACTTTATGCTAAAATACTTTTAGGGAAACTAAAATTTTATAGTGTAAGATTTACTTTATGTTTCAAAATTATAACTGTCATATGATGTATTTTCCTTGTTTAACATTTTTTCTATGCAGTTTTTTTAAAGGAAATTATTTTCATTAGCTACCTTATGACAAATTTTAAACTGCATTTGTGATACTCTTTAAGTGTGTATTTTCTTCAATTTAAGGCTTGATTCCATAATGGGTTTCTGAAATTGAGCTTCTAAGCAGATTCAGAAAAACCTACTTGTAATTTTTCTCCTTTGCTACTAACAATGAAAACTGAAAAGGAGCTTCTAGTAGGCTGTTTTTTTACAATGCACCTGAGAGGAAGTATAAATTTACCTAAATCCAATATCAGAATCTAAAATTTTCTGTGATGCAGAAAGGGAAGAAAAAAATGTTGGTGAGGGAAACTTTAGCCTGCAGCTTGCTAGACTAAAATTCCATTCACAAAGGAAAGAGCAGTATTATCTACAAAAGTTATTTCCAATAGACTAATGATAGACTCAGGGACTTGAAAAAAATCTCTCTATCAATCTTATTTTTCACCAGATATTTCTTAAATTACTGAAATAGAAATGTGAGTGAGGACTTTTAACATTTGCTGGTATTTTCCTTATTTTTTCAAGCTTCAGTAATAAAATGTCAAGCACATAATAACAAAGTGCGAAGCTTATAAATTTAAACTCATGAAAATGCAGAAAATGTGCAAAACTCTCCAAGAGTAACAGGACATGTTTCATTCATCCTTTATATCCAACTTTTAAAATTATAGAAAATAGTTTATCCAAGAATCAACATTATTTACCACATAGCATTTGGAGTTTCATGTTATTATCATAGCTTATATATTATAAAAGATAAAAGTTTTAGCTTTTAATTTCACCAAGTTCAAATACATACCCTAATATCTCATTTCCAGGTATTCTTTATCCAAGACCTAAAGCCGTACTCTATTATCACAGATATAGTTTATGAATAAGTAAAGCTGCCTACTTCCTCCACTGAACTCAAGATCAGGAACCATGTCTTATTCATCTAATAGCATAATATCTACCTAGGATATTTCCTGACATCACCAGAGGTGATCAATGAATATTTATTAAATTTTATTGATTATATGAACATTAACTGCTTCTAATTGTTCACATATAAATATCAGATTTCAGGTAATTACACTTTATTAAACCCTATCATCTGTTTACTTAAATTTCATGTATTTAGTTTACATTTTAAAGAAATAAAAAAATTCATGGTTTTCTCATATATGAGTAAAACTTCCTAAACTATGCTCTTCAGATATCATTTTTTAAATTTGAAAAACAGTTATGATAAAGAAGTGACCTAACATTTTTACCACACAAATTTTTAGATCAGCAGTGATTTCATCAATGTGAAACATATACAAGATATATAAATTCATGTTCTGTTTATCCAGAACTTGCCTAAATTGGTTCTATATGATTATTAAGATTAGTCCATTGTCAGTCACCTATTAAGTGTCAAACCACTTTTACCAGTTATTTCTGATAATAAAATTACCAAGATCAGCTGTAATTGCTGACTAGAAAAGGATTTTTCCATAATGATATTCAAAGATTCATTCAGCCTCCAAATCTGTATGATCCACTGTTTTGAATGTATAGAATTTGGTTTTGTTCTTCTTCCTTTTGGGTAAACATAATATAAGGGAGAAATTTTATTCCAAAAATGCTAAAGGTAGAAGAGATTATTTTTCTCTATAGACTGTGGTATATGGTTATCATTCTATGTCTTTTAAGAAATCATTTACAGCAAAATGGTGGGATCTTGATAACATTATAAGAAGTGAAATAAGTAAATCAGAAAAAAACAGGAACTGCATTATTCCATACATAGGTGGGACATAAAAGTGAGACTAAGAGACATTGATAAGAGTGTGGTGGTTACGGGGGGTGGGGGGAGAGGGAGAGGGAAAGAGGGAGGGAGAGGGGCACAAAGAAAACTAAATAGAAGGTGACAGAGGACAATCTGACTTTGAGTGATGGGTATGCAACATAATTGAACGACAAGATAACCTGGACATGTTATCTTTGAATATATGTATCCTGATTTATTGATGTTGCCTCATTAAAAAAATAAAATTATAAAAAAAGAAAAGAAATCAGTACCACAAATGGAAGTACAATGACAGCTGAGCATAAGCCACTCAAGATAACGAATGGTAAATTCTAACCTCACAGTTCTAACTTACTTTATGATGCTGAATCTTGTTTTTTTCCCCTTTGCTCGAGAAGAAAAACTTGTACTATCTTTCTACTGATGCCTTCTGAAATAAAAGTCATAACAATTTTCTCACCTTAATTAGTCTTAATTAGTAGGGGACAGACTATTAGTGGTTTCTGTTTTTTTCAACATATCTCCCAGAGAATAAAAGAAACTTTAGCTGAAAATTGAAAATAGATACACCAAGAAAGATCCACCAAAACTTAAATACCCAAACAGACGGAAATGGCGCCGTGAGCAGCGCGTCCGACAGATCTCCCCTAAATCACAACAAATTTATCAACTAGAAACAGAAAAATTTATCCTCGGAGCATTCCGGAGTTCCACACAAACTGAAAGCAAAAGGACTGTTATCACTTGAATCTGAGAGACGAGGGTGTGGAGGAAGCTACAGCAGCGACGTTCATTCAAGCCGCGAGGGAGTGCGCCTGTGGTGAGTCAGCCCACACTCAGGAGCCACGAGCAGCCGTGGGCGCACGCCCGGTAAGGTTGCAGAGCGAGCACCGCCCACACTCGGGAGCAGCGAGCAGCCACCGGCGTGCCCGATCCGGTTGCAGAGAGAGCACCGCCCACACTCGGGAGCAGCAAGCAGCCAACGGCGCGCGCCTGGTCCGGTTGCAGAGCGAGCACCGCTAACGTTCCCAGCGGCCCGCGCACTGCGAGTGAGAGTTGCCAGCCACCGGTGCCCGGAGCACCCCATTCGCGCGCGTGCCCTGGGCATTCCACACGCCCAGAGCACCCTACTGGCCCGCACACCCAGGGTGCCCCATTATCCTGCGCCTGGTGCGATCCAGCCGCCAGCGGCAGGGCGAGCGGGAGAGGCACCAGGGTGGTCTTCTACTTGGGAGATTCTCTCCGTGGGCGGGGAACCTCACCCAACCATTCAAGCTAACAATCAAGCGTTGGGGGAGGGGCGCACGCAGGCAGCCTAAAATACCTTCGGGAGCACAGCTGCGACCCAATCACTGAAATTAGCTTAACCCATGAAATCTGCGCACCCTCGGTTCTAATTTGATAAGATCTCTCTCAGTTCAGCGACCCAAGACAAGAGGCGTGATATTTTTTAGTGCCTCTCGCTAAAGGGGCGGGGGCAACTTCTGATTGATAGAGCCTCCATATTCAGGGATAAACGCTAACAAGAGGAACTTGGCAGATAATAAGATCTATACTACACTAGTCGCAAGCAGAGACTAGTGCCTCTTCTTCCCAGCCAAAACAGGCTACAAAGTGTGGAAAGCCTGGGTTAAGAGGTCCAACTGAATGCTAGGCGCTGAACAGTCACCTTGACAACAATTGACTCCCACCCCCGCCTGATTACACTGGAGGCCCTGACTGCCAGAGCCTTTCCCAAAGCCTTGCACTGAGTGGGGATAGAGTGGGGATTTCCCAGCTCTTTGAGCCTCTTACTCCCCAGGCAGAAGCAGTTGCAGCCTTATAGCTGGATCACCAGGCTGCTAATTCAGGAAGGGGGGACTAGGAGAGAGACTCCAGGAAAGCAAACTCTCTCATCGTTGGACCCTGCAAATGCCAACAAGCCTTGACTACCAGCAAGACTAAAGCCAATTATATGACATTGCCATAGAATCCCATCAACTGCAAATCCCTACCTAAGTGTGACACAGGGGCAGAGCCTGGGGTACAGAGTCACCGACCAGGAAGAGGGAGAGAAAAGAAAAAGGAAGAAGTTAACCTCTCAAAATCAAGAAAAATCCACAGACTTTACAACTTGTTCCACTAATTTTTTTTTGTTGTTGTTGTTTGTTTCTTCTATCTTATTGCCTTTATTTCCTCCACCTCGGTCCTTCTATTCTCTGCCCATCTTATGCTTCCCTTTTCTTGAACTACACTACCCATAACTGTTACATTTTATTTCTCTTCTTCATCCTCACCCTCCTTTAAGGTTATACTCCAAAACACTTAACTCTCACTCTCTCCTCTTTTGTTTTTTTTTATTTGCTTTATTTAGTTTTTTTCTCTTCCTTTTTTATTTCTTCCTTCGTTTTTCTCTTTGTCTTATTTTTTCCTTTCTATTCGTTTTTTCTTTTCCCGTTTTACTTTCCTCCCATTTAATCCTCAATCACAAACAAATTAGTTAATTTGGGACTCAAGGCTTTTTTTGGCTTTATTTTTCTTTTTTGCTTTTGTTTTTGTTTTTTTCTTGTTTGTTTATTTTTGTGGCATTTTGGGTCCTCCCAACCCAAGGTCTCCATTGTATTTAGTCTTTGCTCCACTTAATACAACAGATTTTTACTTATTATTTTTATTTCTTTCTTCTTTATTATTCTTTTTTTGGTCCTTTTTTCTGGTTCCCTCTTATCCCTCTTATTATACCTCTTAGTTGACCATCACTTACAAGCAAATCATCTTATGCTTGTCTAAAATTTTCTTCCTTTTTTTTTTTTTTGCATTTAGTAGGTCCCTACTCCCTTTTTTTGCCCCTTGAACTCTTCACCCCAAATCAGGCCCTCCATTATAGGCATGATATTTCCCTGAGGAGGGTAGAGGAGGGAAAGAGAAGAAAGAAAAAAAGGGGGAAATAATAAATTATTACTGTTTTTTTTTTTTTGTGGGGTGTTTTACCTTTTTTTTTTTTTTTTTTACTTTTTACTCTTTATTAATTCTAATTAGTGCTATCAACAAGACCACCCTCAGATGCCAATAAGAAAGAGGAAATCAAATATTATGGATACAAAAGAAAGAGAGGTAACACAAATAGATGTGGAAAAATCTATGGAGAAAAGACTTAACATATTGGAAGCCTTGGAGCTAAATGACAGAGAATTTAAAATAGAAATCTTAAAAATACTCAGAGATATACAAGAAAACACAGAAAGGCAATATAGGGAGATCAGAAAACAACTCAATGAACACAAAGAATATATTACCAAGGAAATTGAAACTATTAAAACAAATCAAACAGAAATGAAAAACTCAATTCACGAGCTGAAAAACGAGGTAACAAGCTTAGCTAACAGAACAGCCCAGATTGAGGATAGGATTAGTGAAATAGAAGACAAACAACTTGAGGCACAACAGAGAGAAGAAGAAAGAGACTCAAAAATAATAAAAAACGAGAAAGCCTTACAGGAATTGTCTGACTCCATCAGAAAGAATAACATAAGAATAATAGGTATATCAGAGGGAGAAGAGAAAGAAAATGGAATGGAGAATATACTCAAACAAATAATAGACGAGAACTTCCCAAGCCTGTGGAAAGAACTAAAGCCTCAAATTCAAGCAGCAAACAGAACACCGAGTTTTCTTAACCCCAACATACCCACTCCAAGGCACATCATAATAAAGATGACACAAACCAATGACAAAGAAAAAATTCTCAAGGCAGCCAGGGAAAAGAAGAGTACAACATAAAAAAGGAAGGCCTATTAGATTATCATCAGACTTCTCAGCAGAAACTCTACAAGCTAGAAGAGAGTGGACCCCAATATTTAAAGCCCTGAAAGAGAGGAACTTTCAGCCAAGAATACTATACACATCAAAGCTATCCTTCAAGTATGAAGGAGATATAAAAACATTCACAAATACAGAAAAGATGAGAGAATTTATCAACAGAAAGCCCCCACTCCAGGAAATACTAAGGGGGGTTTTCCAACCAGATTCAAAGAACAAAAGAAAACAACACCACAAGTAACAGCTCCACGAAGAACACAATAAAACCAAACTTAAACTGTGACAACAAAGGAAAAAAAGGGGGGAGAGGATGGAGATTAACAGTAGCAAAGGACGATGAAGTGCAGAAATACTTATAAGATAGGGTACTACAATGAATATGGTAGGTACCCTTTTCATTACTTAATGGAAACCACCCTTGAAAAAACCACCAAAAAAACACTTGACTTAAAAAAGATAGCAACAGAGGAAAGAAGTATGGAACACAAACAAACAAAAACAAATGATAGAAAAACAAAAGAGAAGAATCAAACTAGATACAAAACTAACAGAAAGCAATTTATAAAATGGCAGTAGGGAACCCACAAGTGTCAATAATTACACTAAATGTAAATGGATTAAACTTACCAATAAAAAGACACAGAGTAGCAGAATGGATTAAAAAAGAAAATCCAACTATATGCTACCTACAAGAAACACATCTAAGCAACAAGGATAAAAACAAATTCAAAGTGAAAGGCTGGAAAACAATACTCCAAGCAAAAAACACCCAAAAAAAAGCAGGCGTAGCAATACTCATATCTAATAATGCTGACTACAAGACAGAAAAAGTACTCAGAGACAAAAATGGTCATTTCATAATGATTAAGGGGAAGTTGAATCAAGAAGACATAACAATCCTTAATATATATGCACCAAACCAAGGAGCACCAAAATATATAAGACAGCTACTTATTGACCTTAAAACAAAAACTAACAGAAATACAATCATACTTGGAGACCTCAATACACCGCTGACGGCTCTGGATCGGTCATCCAAACAGAGAATCAATAAAGATATAGTGGCCTTAAACGAAATACTAGAACACCTGGATATGATAGACATGTACCGGACACTTCATCCCAAAGCGACAGAGTATACATTTTTCTCTAGTGTACATGGAACATTCTCAAGAATTGACCATATGTTGGGCCACAAAGACAATATCAGCAAATTTAGAAAAATTGAAATTGTACCAAGCATATTTTCTGATCATAAAGCCTTGAAACTAGAATTCAACTGCAAAAAAGAGGGGGGAAAACCCACAAAAATGTGGAAACTAAACAACATACTTCTAAAAAATGAATGGGTCAAAGAAGAAATAAGCGCAGAAATCAAAAGATATATACAGACAAATGAAAATGAAAATACGACATATCAGAATCTCTGGGATGCAGCAAAAGCAGTAATAAGAGGAAAGTTCATATCACTTCAGGCCTATAGGAACAAACAAGAGAGAGCCGAAGTAAACCACTTAACTTCACACCTTAAGGAACTAGAAAAAGAAGAACAAAGACAACCCAAAACCAGCCGAAGAAAGGAGATAATAAAAATCAGAGCAGAAATAAATGAAATAGAGAACAGAAAAACTATAGGAAAAATCAATAAACCAAGGAGCTGGTTCTTTGAAAAGATCAACAAAATTGACAAACCCTTGGCAAGACTCACCAAGGAAAAAAGGCACAGGACTCAAATAAATAAAATCCAAAATGAAAGAGGAGAGATCACCACAGACATCATAGATATACAAAGAATTATTGTAGAATACTATGAAAAATTATATGCCACCAAATACAACCGTCTAGAAGAAATGGATAAATTCCTAGAACAATACAACCTTCCTAGACTGAATCATGAAGAAGCAGAAAGCCTAAACAGACCAATCAGCAGGGAGGAAATAGAAAAAACTATTAAAAACCTCCCCAAAAATAAAAGTCCAGGCCCAGACGGTTATACTAGTGAATTCTATCAAACATTCAAAGAAGACTTGGTTCCTATTCTACTCAAAGTCTTCCAAAAAATTGAAGAAGAAGCAACATTTCCAAACACTTTTTATGAGGCCAACATAACCCTCATACCAAAACCTGGCAAGGATGGCACAAAGAAAGAAAACTACAGACCAATATCTCTAATGAATACAGATGCTAAAATGCTAAACAAAATACTGGCAAACCGAATACGACAACATATTAAAAAAATAATACATCATGATCAAGTGGGATTCATCCCAGAATCTCAAGGATGGTTCAACATACGCAAAACGGTTAAAGTAATACACCATATCAACAAAAGAAAGAACAAAAACCACATGATCTTATCAATAGATGCAGAAAAGGCTTTTGATAAAATACAACACAATTTTATGTTTCAGACTCTCAACAAAATGGGTATAGAAGGAAAATATCTCAACATGATAAAGGCCATATATGATAAACCATCAGCCAACATCCTATTAAACGGCATAAAACTGAGGACTTTCTACCTTAAATCAGGAACAAGACAGGGTTGTCCACTCTCTCCACTCTTATTTACCGTGGTGCTAGAAGTTCTGGCCAGAGCAATCAGACAAGACAAAGAAATCAAAGGCATCCATATCGGAAAAGAAGAAGTAAAGGTATCACTTTTTGCTGATGATATGATCCTATACATCGAAAACCCGAAGGACTCCACAAAAAGATTATTAGAAACAATAATCCAATACAGTAAGGTCGCAGGATACAAAATTAATATACAAAAGTCCATAGCCTTTCTATATGCCAACAATGAAATATTAGAAAACGAACTCAAAACAATAACCCCCTTCACGATTGCAACAAAAAAAATAAAATACCTAGGAATAAACATAACAAAGAATGTAAAGGACCTATATAATAAAAATTACAAAGCATTGTTAAGGGAAATCAAAAAAGATACAATGAGATGGAAAAATATTCCTTGTTCTTGGATAGGAAGAATAAATATAATCAAAATGGCCATATTACCCAAAGCAATATACAAATTTAATGCAATTCCCATCTAAATCCCTATGAGATTTTTTAAAGAAATGGAACAAAAAATCATCAGATTTATATGGAACTATAAAAAACCCCGAATAGCCAAAACAATCCTAAGGAAAAAGAATGAAGCTGGGGGCATTACAATACCTGACTTTAAACTATATTATAGGGCCACGATAATCAAAACAGCATGGTAGTGGCAGAAAAATAGACACTCAGACCAATGGAACAGAATAGAAAGCCCAGAAATAAAACCACATATATATGGTCAAATAATCTTTGATAAAGGGGCCAACAACATACAATGGAGAAAAGAAAGCCTCTTCAACAAATGGTGTTGGGAAAACTGGAAAGCCACATGCAAAAGAATGAAACTCGACTACAGCCTGTCCCCGTGTACTAAAATTAATTCAAAATGGATCAAAGACCTAAATATAAGACCTGAAACAATAAAGTACATAGAAGAAGACATAAGTACTAAAATCATGGACCTGGGTTTTAAAGAACATTTTATGAACTTGACTCCAATGGCAAGAGAAGTGAAGGCAAAGATAAATGAATAGGACTACATCAGAATTAAAAGTTTTTGCTCAGCAAGAGAAACTGATATCAAAATAAACAGACAGCCAACTAAATGGGAAATGATTTTTTCAAACAACAGCTCAGATAAGGGCCTAATATCCAAAATTTACAAAGAACTCATAAAACTCAACAACAAACAAACAAACAATCCCATAAAAAAATGGGAAGAGGACATGAACAGACACTTCTCCCAGGAAGAGATACAAATGGCCAACAGATATATGAAAAGATGCTCAGCTTCATTAGTTATTAGAGAAATGCAAATCAAAACTACAATGAGATACCACCTCACCCCTGTTAGATTAGCTATTATCAACAAGACGGGTAATAGCAAATGTTGGAGAGGCTATGGAGAAAAAGGAACCCTCATTCACTGTTGGTGGGACTGTAAAGTAGTACAACCATTATGGAGGAAGGTATGGTGGTTCCTCAAAAAACTGCAAATAGAACTACCTTATGACCCAGCAATCCCTTTACTGGGTATATACCCCAAAACCTCAGAAACATTGATACGTGAAGACACATGTAGCCCCATGTTCATTGCAGCACTGTTCACAGTGGCCAATACATGGAAACAACCAAAACCCCTTCAATAGAAGACTGGATAAAGAAGATGTGGCACATATACACTATGGAATACTACTCAGCCATAAGAAATGATGACATCAGATCATTTACAGCAAAATGGTGGGATCTTGATAACATTATAAGGAGTGAAATAAGTAAATCAGAAAAAAACAAGAACTACATGATTCCATACATTGGTGGAACATAAAAATGAGACTAAGAGACATGGACAAGAGTGTGGTAGTTACCAGGGGTGGGGGGAGGGAGGACATGGGAGGGAGGGAGGGAGGGAGAGAGTTAGGGGGAGGAGGAGGGGCACAGAGAACTAGATAGAGGGTGGCGGAGGACAATCTGACTTTGGGCGAGGGGTTTGCAACATAATTTGATGACAAAATAACCTAGACATGTTTTCTTTGAATATATGTACCCTGATTTATTAATGTCATCCCATTACCATTAATAAAAATTTATTAAAAAAAAAGCAAAAAAAAAAATACCCAAACAACAGCAACAACAATAACAAAAGAAAAAACAAGGAGGTAGAGTATTATTCAGTTGAGAGTAAGTGCAACCTGTTCCTCAGAGAAATTTGCATCTTTTAATTCAATGATCTCAGACTTTAGTTGTTCATCATAATCACCTAAGAATTTGCCACAGCCTGACCTGTGGTGATGCAGTGGATAAAGCGTCGACCTGGAAATGCTGAGGTCACCGGTTCGAAACCTTGGGCTTGCCTGGTCAAGGCACATATGGGAGTTGTTGCTTCCAGCTCCTCCCCCCTTCTCTCTGTCTGTCTCTCCCTCTTCTCTCTAAAATGAATAAATAAATAAAAATAAATTTAAAAAAAAAAGAATTTGCCACAATAGAGATTTCACATCCCCAGCTGTGAGCATTCTGATGGAAAACCAATACAGACAGTTCCTGACTTGATGATGATCCTACTTAGGATTTTTGGACTTCAGGGTGGTGTGAAAACAATACGTGTTCAGTAGAAACTATATTTCGAATTTTTACTTTTGATCTTTTTCCAGGCTAGCAATATGACGTATGATACTCTCTTGTGATGCTGGGCAGTGCCAGCAAGATAATTTTGGCCAATTGTAGGCTAATGTAAGTGTTCTAAGCACGTTTAAGGTAGGCTAAGCTAAGCAGTGGTGTTTGGCTAAGCAGGTGTATTAAATGCATTTCAGACTAACCATATTTTCAATTTATAATGGGGTTATGTCTCAATAGACTCAGCAGAAGTGGAGGAATATCTGTATTTCAAATTAGGATCTAGCTCTCTTCTCAAAAGGAGGATTCTATTTTTTAAATTGAGATGTAATTCACATACCATACAAATTCATTCATTTAAAATGTACAATTTAAACTTTTTCAGTATATTCACAGAGTTGTACAACCATTATCACATTTGAATTTGAATATTTTCATCACCCCCCAAAATACCTATTATAGTCGCTCCTTATTCACTCTTTCCATCAGGCCCTGGCAATTGCTAATCTGTTCCTTGTCTCTATAGATTTTCTTATTCTGAACATTTTATATAAATGGGATCAAGTATTCTTTGTGTCTGGCTTCTTTCATTTAGCATAGTGGTTTGAAGGTTCATCCATGTCTTTCATTATTTTTAGTGACAAATAATATTTCATTGTGTGGATATGCCATATCTTGTTTATCCATTCATCAGTTGATAGACATATGGGTTGTTTCCATTTCTTGACTATTATAAATAATGCTTCTATGAACATTCATGTTCAAGTTTCTGTATAGACATTATTTATAAGTGTTTTACTTTTAAAGTAGAAAGCTTCATTAAACTGAGAAAACATTTCTAGTGAAATACTCTTGTAACTAGCTACTGGTGGGCCGTAAGAAAATGATGATTGGAGTGACTCATTAAAGCATTGGCTAGTGACTGGTGAGGGTTAAAGGCTTTCAGAGGAACTTTGATGATAAAATAGTTCATGTTCTGTGGCAGCTGGAAAAGACAAAACAGAGACCAAAGAAAGAATGCAACTTTTTATCCTCATTAAATATAAAAAAATATAGAAATAAGTGACAGTAAGAAGCAAACCAGACCTCCATAAGTGTCTGATCTCATCTGCCTTCTGACGTGGCCAAAGCATAGTTTATATAGTGGTTTTAAAACAATGGTAGGAAAATTCTAATGCAGTTAACTTACCTAGTTCGTTGTGTTAAAAAATATCAAAATGCTTAAGAAGAAACTATTCCTGAGACTAACAAATAAACCTAAAAGTAAATTCAGTAAAGAAAAGGAGAAATGCTGTTTTTTTTTCCTGCTGCACATCCTGAAAATACAGTGTGAAATTCACACAAAGCTTCACTATGATTTGTTTAACTCTGCCTTTCAACTTTTCCCTGTATTGTATGTGGAGCTTATATACACTTTCCTGGGTTCAACCAGACCTAGCTATTTAACCTTTCAAATAGTTCCTTAAATGCATGAAAGGACTATATTTATGAGAGTCTAAGTATAAATCACTGGCCCTGGCTGGTTGGCTCAGCGGTAGAGCATCAACCTGGTGTGTGGAAGTCCCTTGTTCGATTTCTGGCCAGGGCACACGGGAGAAGCGCCCATCTGCCTCTCCACTCTTTCTGATCTCTTTCCTCTCTCTCTCTTTCTCTCTCTTTCTCTCTCTCCCTCTCTTCCCTTCCTGCAGCCAAAGCTCCATTGGAGCAAAGTTGGCCCAGGTGCTGAGGATGGTTCCATGGCCTCTGCCTCAGGTGCTAGAATGGCTCCAATTGCAGCTGAGCAATGCCCCAGAGGGGCTGAGCATCGCCCCCTAGTGGGCATGCTGGGTGGATCCCAGTGGGGCACGAGGCGGTGTCTGTCTGTCTGCCTCCCCCTATCTCCAGCCCACTTCTCACTTCAGAAAAATACAAATACAAATGATAATAATAATAATAATAATAATAATAATAAGTATCAATCACTTAGGTCTTAAACCTAGAATATTTTAATCTCTAGTAATTTAGGCTTTATTATTTATCTTATAATTTAAAAAATGATGAGTCTACTTACTGGACCCTTATTCAGCCAATTTCATAAGTAGCCAAAAAAAAATCAATCATTTTTATATTATATTAACGTTAGGTATCCATCCCAGTTATTAGATATTATATAACTTACTAAGTGATCAACCCAATAAATCTCATTCCCATCTGACACCACACATAGTTATTAGAATGTTATTGAGTATATTTCTTTGCTATACTTTACAACCCCATGACTATTCTGAAACAACCAGTTTGTACTTCTTAATAGTTTCACCTTTTTCAACCATCCCTAATCCCCCACCTCCATCAAAATGTGTTCTACTTGTTTGTTTATTTTTTTTAAATTCAGTTGTTGAGAGATATGTATTTATTGCTACTTTATTATTAACATTATTTATTTATTTTTTCTGCTTCTTAAAGAAGACCCTTTAGCATTCATTTTATGTAATACTGATTTGGTGGTGATGAACTCCTTTAGCTTTTCCTTGTTTGAAAAGCTCTTTATAATTCCTTTGGTTCTAAAGGTGATGAGGTGATAGCTTTTATCACCTCATCATCTATATATTATATTTCTGAATACACAATATAATATATAGATGATATATTATAGAATTGTATACCTGAAACATATATAATTTTATTAACCAATATCACTCTAATACATTCAAGTAAAAATAAAAAAAAAACCCTCTCATAGACACAGACAATAAATAGTATGGTGGTGGTTACATATGAAAGGTGTTGTGGGCCAGGTAGTAAAGGGGACAAAATACATGGTGACAGAAAATGATTTAACTTTGGATGGTGGGCACACAGTGCAATATACAGACCATGTATCATAGAAATATACACTTGAAACTTATAAATCTTATTAACCAATATCACCTCAATGAATTTAATTTAAAATTTTTTAAATAATAAATGATAGCCTTACTGGGTAGAGTAATCTTGGTTGTAGGTCCCCGCTTTTCATCACTTTGAATGTTTCTTGTTAATCCCTTCTGACCTGAAATGTTTTATTGAAAAATGAACTGACATTCTTATGGGAGCTCCCCTCTAGGTAACTAACTGCTTTTCTCCTGTTGCTTTTAAGATTCTTTCTTTGTCTTTAACCTTTGCCATTTTAATTATTATGTGTCTTGGTGTAGGTCTTTTTGCCTTCATCTTGTTTGGGACTCTGCATTTCCTGGATTTGTATATCTGCTTCTTTCACCAGGTTAGGAAAATTTTCTGTCATTATTTTTTCAAATAGGTTATTAATTTCTCACTCTTTCTCTTCTCCTTCCAAAACCCTCATGATGCAATGTTGTTATATTTGAAGTTGTCCCAGAGGATCTTTACACTATCCTCATTTCTTTTTATTCTTTTTTCTTTTTGCTCTTCTGATTGGGTGTTTTTCCTTTCTTATATTCCAAATCACTAATTTGATTTTTAGATTTATCTTCCTACTATTGATTTCCTATATATTATTCTTCATTTCAGATAGTATATCCTTCACATATGACTGGTTCTTTTTTATGGTTTCCAAGTTCTTCTTTATTCTGTTGAAGTTCTCTCTAAGCTCATCTACTCTTCCCTGAGGGTCATTGAGCATCCTTATAATCAGTGTTTTGAACTCTGCATCTAGTAGATTGCTTATCTTCATTTTGGTCAGTTCTTTTTCTGGAGTTTTGTTTTGTTCTTTCATTTGGGAAGTATTTCTTTGTCTCCTCACTTTGGCAACCTCCTTGTATTTGTTTCTAAGTATTGTGTCTCCTGGGTTTGGTAGAGGGGCCTAACATAGTAGGTGTCTTATAGAATCCATTGACAGAACCCCTCTGTTCATCCTAGCTGGGCACTCCAGGTGTGCCCCGTACCCTCTGTAGGCTGTGAACACCATTCTGCTATAGTAGTGCCTATTGATTACTGTTGGAATATGAATGGGAAAGATTTTCCTCCAGGCTAATCAGATGCGAGGACTGGCCAAATCTACCATGGAAGATCAATTGTTCAGGAGACAACCCCATGGAGGGGGGGCTATGGTGCTCGCTGAATCTGCCCCTTGAGTGTGTTGCTTGTGGAGGAGGTTGGGTGGTGCTCTGACATGGTCTGAAGCTGCCCACTGGATGCGATATATCTGGGGTCTCCCAGGAGGTATAAGCCAAGATCAGTTACCTCCTATGTTCTGTCTGGGGCCTTCTAGCATAGACTACAAAGTGATCTGTAGATTCATGTTATTTGTGCTGGGCTTGGAGATGCCCAAGAGAAACTAATTTGCAAAACAAGGCTGACTGCTACTAGTGCCTGGCTTGTGGTCATTAAACAAGAGGTACTGGACAGCTGAGGCTCAATTTTGTTTGTTTTATGGACTTTAGGAAGTCCAGAGGAGAAACTAAGACAGGCTGTGTGTATGGAAAAGCCACTAGAAACAGCTTAGGTGGACCCAGAAGTTGGGTGGGATGGAGGGGTCTCCAGGTATCACCAAGGAGGGGCACACAGTAATAGCTAGGTTGGTAAGGATTTACATATGGGTAGGGCTCAACA
Source organism: Saccopteryx bilineata (assembly GCF_036850765.1). Lineage (NCBI taxonomy): Eukaryota > Metazoa > Chordata > Mammalia > Chiroptera > Emballonuridae > Saccopteryx > Saccopteryx bilineata. The sequence goes on from NC_089502.1 coordinate 34,459,335, forward strand.
AAGGAACAATGGTTTCTGCCACTACTTCTGTCTGGGAAAATCCTGCCTCCCCCTCCAACTCTTGCTCTGATTTCAGACAATTCAGTCCCCTCACTCCATGTCCCTGGTGCCTTTCAAGCTGCTGCCCCAGTTCTGGAGCTAAGAGGGAGTGAGTCTCAAGTTTGTGTGCAGGCCCTTTTCAAGGAATTCCTGGGACTGGCAGCCCTCCATTTCCCTTAGCCACTGGTTTTTACAGTCAGAAATTATGAAGACTTCTCCTCCTACCACTGGAACTCTGGGCTGAGGGAGCCTAGTGTAGAGTCAGGACCTTCCATTCCTATGGAGAGACCTCTGCAGCTAAGATATTCTTCCTGACTTTTACCTACCATACATGGGTGTGGGACCAGCCCTTTCTGTATCTCCACCTTTCCTGTCAGTCTCTGTGTGACTTCTTTTTATCTTAGGACTTCAAAATCAATCATTTTAAATTTACTTTCTCTTAGCTGTCTTAATCTAATGCAAGATAGCCAGCTAGAGTAATAGCAAACACTCTAATTAAGGTGTGAAAAAATTTAATTAAAAATATTTACCATCTAGAGAAATATTAACCAATCTTTAAATTTCCCCACAAATCTGGCTATGTAGTTCTTTCACAGGCAAAAGTAGGCTGTGGGAATCAAAGTTTTTCTCTACTTATGAGAAATTAGTAATAAAGAAGAAAATAGCTCTGTTTTATCAATCTAATAATCAGCAATGCTACACCAAAGGAGATTAAGGCATGATCCTTGCCTAAAAGAACCAATACTCTTGCTGAGGAAAGCAAGACATATGCATGAAGGAATTCGAGAATACCATAAGATACTGTTATCTCTGACAAAGAATTCAGACACGGAAGAGATAAACGTGGGCTTAAATAGTCAAAGATGACATCATGGATAAAGTAAAGTAGGTCTGAAGTTTGAGGAGGATTTGATCAGATAAGGAAAGAGAATTTCTGGAATCAGCAATACTGTGAACAAAGACTGACCTGAAAAATTTAATATAATGTGAAAAGGAGGACACATGCTTAAAAACAAATGAGAAGCAAGGCTATATAAATTGGATAGCCAGATTATGTTGAGTCTTGGAAATTATGCAGACACCCTGAAGCTGCTTCTGCTGAAACTGGGAGAGCCTCACCACAGCTGGGTGCATCCAGCTGGATTTTATTCAAAGAGAACTGCCTGACTACTAAAGAAATTATAAACCAAGAGTGAGGACATAGTAAATAGGGTGGGAAAAGAACTAACAGATGTGGCTAATTCAAAGAATAATTATCAAGTGCCTACGAGGTGAATTCCAAGCACTTTTTTTTGGAATAGTTCAGGGTTATAAGGATAAATGAATAAAAGTCCCTGGTCACACGAATTTTACAGTCCAGATATGCATATTACATGATATCAGGAAGAAAGTAAAGAATGTTTTAAGCACAAACAAGAAAGAAAGAATAAAAATGAATTCTATCAGGGTAAGAGAAAAGGTAACATTTTAGTTCAATACTAAAAATATTAGTCTTCTAACACTGATAGGGAAATGTGTTTGCTTAAGGTAGAGGAGACAACAGGAGCAATGGGAAAAAATAGGCTGTGTTTAGGAAAAGTCAAGAAATTTGATAAGTCAAAAAAGTAGGATGCATAGAAGAACAGTAGGAGATTGTGTTGAAGTTGAAAAAATTGGTTAGGCCAGAAGCAAGGAAAAAAAAGTCAGAAAGAAGTTTTGGGGCTTAGTAAATGATTTGTAGCCACTGTACATTCTTAAGAGGAGAGTAAATTGGTGTTCTCATATTTATTGAGTCTACTGTGTGAAAAGCCCCAGGCTATGAAAGGAGTGTGTAAGTGTGTGGTAGCCGTATATTAAATAGATCTGAAAGTGAAAGATATTGAGGTCATGAAGGTTAAATAAGAAAAAGTCTATTATAGTAATCTAAGGGTAAAGGAATGGGGGCAGGATAATGGAAGGGGGGAAAAGGGAGAAAAAAATCAATGCATGAGACACATTTAAAAGAAAATTGTATAATACATGCTGAATAATTGCGTACATGGTATATAGAAATAAGTGAATTATAGATGCCTGGTACATGAAGCTTCAGTGATTAAGAGATCATTGGTTTCAACTGGCAAATATGGAAATTACAATGTAAGAATACACTGAATTGGGGTGGTTGAGTGGTATGGTTTTCATTTGCCATATTAGGTGACCAGCACTCCAATAGATTACTCAGATTGAAATTTGGGTTTGGGAGATATTTGAAGCCATGAAGTTAAATGAGCTTTTGGAGAAAGTAAGGAAACAAACTGTGTGTGTGTGTGTGTGTGTGTGTGTGTGTGTGTGTCAGAAACAGAATCAGAGAGAGGGACAGATAGGGACAGACAGGCAGGAATAGAGAGAGATAAGAAGTATCAATTCTTCGTTGAGGCTCCTTTAGTTGTCCATTGACTGCTTTCTCATATGTACCTTGACCAGGGTCTACATACAGCAGAGCAAGTTACCCCTTGCTCAAGCCAGTGACCCTGGGCTTCACGCCAGCAACCTTTGGGCTCAAGCCAGCAACCAAGGGGTCATGTCTATGATACCACGCTCAAGCCAGTGACCCCTCGCTCAAGCTGGTAAGCCCGCACTCAAGCCGGATGGGCCTGCACTCAAGCTGGCAACCTCGGGGTTTCAAACCTGGGTCCTCTGTGTCCCAGTCCGATGCTCTATCCACTGTGCCACCACCTGGTCCAGTGGAAACAAATATTTTTTGAATGTTTATTATAGTCCAGACAATGAATGTGAAATAAGAAGATAGGATGAAGAACAGAGTCTTGGGGAAAAGTCCAACTTTAAGGGACAGAAAAGTAGTCAGGAAAAAAAACTAGAACTTTTCAAAACTACAGAAAGGTAATTTACACACAATGTTGTCTCTGAAAACAAAAAAGATAAGCAGACAGGGAAGGGTCAAATAATTTGAATAATCAGAAAAGATTAAAAAGGAAAATAAAAATCATGCAGCTAGTAAGAATCCTTGGTGATATTTAATTCAATTCCATTTCACAAATATTTCTTGCACATCTGCTGCATACTTAGAACCAGAGGCTTGGAAACAACCTAATGGAGATAGTCTAGAAGGAGAAAGACAAATAAATTCAATTACAAAACAATCTATTAAGTTTAATATAGGGAATACATAGGATACTAATATAGCATATAAGGAAGGCCAGCTTTCCCAGATATGAGGGGTCTGGAAGGTTTTTTATAGGAAATAATTGTTTAAACCAAGAACTTCAGAATGAGTTGGGATTAGCTAAATGAGAAGCAAGGGAATAATCCAAGTAGGAACACCTGATATGGTGATCCACAGAGAAAAGAAATTATGACCACTCAAGCAACTGAAAGAAGTAATGGTCTGAAAAGTGAATTTGTAGAAATATTATTGAAGAAGTTAGCAGGGGCCAGTGAATGAAGAACATAAAGCCATGTCAAAAACTTTGAATTTAGTTCAAATTGGTATTGGGAAGCTGCTGAAAGGTTTAAGCAGCTTAATCAAGACTGCTTTAGAAAGATCCCTCTGACTGAATGTGCACAGGGATAATATCAAGGTCAGATTGACCAATTATGAGGTTGTAGAAGCAGTTTAGGAGATGATGGTGGCAGTAGAGATAGAAAGGAGTTGGTGGAGTCAATAAATATGTAGGAGATAGAATTGACAGTTCTTGATAATTGGTAGTGGGAGGCTTTGGGGAGAAAAAAGACCCAAGAATAACACCAAGATTGTCGACTTGGATAGCTGTGGATGCTGATATAAGAGACATTTATTGAGAAGTAGTTTTGAGAATAGAATGTGATGAGTTCAGTTTTGTATATATTGATTTTGAGGTACCCACTGGATGTCCTAGTGGAGGTATACAGTAGGCAGTTGGCTAAATGTCTTGAATTCAGGTCAGAAATTTAATTCAGAGATTGAGATTTTGATGACATCAACTAGTAATTGAATCCATGAGACAAATGAGATTTCCTTGGGTGAGGGTAGAGCAGATTGATGTTGACTGAGAAGAGATATCTGAGGACAAAATAATGAGTGGTGCAAATGTTTAAGGGCTGGGCAAACAAAGAGAATCCAACAAAAGAAACTGAGGAGGAAGTTGGGGTGGGGGCTGAGTAAAGAAATGACTGCAATTTCAGAAGTCAATAGCAAGGCCCTGGCCGGTTGGCTCAGTGGTAGAGCATCGGCCTGGCGTGCAGAAGTCTCGGGTTCGATTCCCGGCCAGGGAACACAGGAGAGGCGCCTATCTGCTTCTCCACCTCTCCCCTCTCCTTCCTCTCTGTCTCTCTCTTCCCCTCCCGCAGCGAGGCTCCATTGGAGCAAAGATAGCCCGGGTGCTGGGGATGGCTCCTTGGGCTCTGCCCCAGGCACTGGAGTGGCTCTGGTCGCAACAGAGCGACGCTCTGGAGGGGTAGATCATCGCCCTGGATGGGCAGAGCGTCACCCCCTGGTGGGCATGCCAGGTGGATCCTGGTCGGGCGCATGCGGGAGTCTGTCTGTCTATCCCCGTTTCCAGCTTCAGAAAAATACAAAAAACAAACAAACAAAAAAACAAAAAACACAATAACAAGGGCTTTCTTTTTTAGTTTTAATTTTTAATTTATTGTATTGAACTGGTTTCTAGTGTCCTACTCAATATAACACCTCTACCCCCCTGCATTGAGCCCCTCATGCCCCATGCAAAGTCTCTTTGCATTCCCATTTCACCCCCTTTGCCCCCTCCCCCACTTCCATCTCCCCTTTTCCTTTGGAAATTGCTGTCTTATTGTCTGTATCTATGAGGTACTTATATATAATTTGGCTAATCCCTTTACCTTCTTTGATCCTCTCTTCCCCCTCCATCTGACAGCTGTCCATCTGTTCCTAGTAACACTGCCTCTGTTTCTGTTTTGTTCCTCAGTTTATTATGCTTATCATATTCCACATATAAATGAGATCGTATGGTATTTGTCTTTCTCTACCTGGATTATTTTACTTAACATAATAATCTCCAGGTCTATCCATGCTGTTTCAAAATGTAAGATTTCCTTCTTTTTCATGGCTGCATAGAATTCCATTATATAAATGTAACACAGCTTGTTTATCCATGCATCCATTGATAGGCACTTGGGCTATTTCCAGGTCTTGACTATTGTAAACAATGCTTCAGTGAACATGGGCTTTTTAAATGGAGGAAACCTATCTTACTCAATAATGGAGAGAAAAGGAGCTGATGGAGATAAATAAAATAAAGTTGTAGCTAAGGAATGGATCAATTTGGAGCAAGGTATTTCCAGAAACAGAGTAAGAGAAGAATGAAGACTCATAGATGAGAATTTCTTCTTCCTTTAATGAGAACAAGAATGATATGAGAAAGAGAGGTGAGAAAGAAGATGGGTTATTGGGAGCAGAGGAAGCATGCACTGGATTGACATAATCTATCAGTAAAGTAGAAACTGAGGATTCTGCAGAATATACATGTCAAGAGAGGGGAAATATTATAAATTAGATGGAAGGAAAGATTGTGCCTTTAATGCCTTAAAGTTGCAAATTGCACCATTCCTAATATTCACTATAATTTAGCTATTTTAAGTAGTTTGTGAGTGTTAGAATGGTTAAAGAACACATTGGTAAAGTTAAAAGATCTTAGATTTGCAGAACTAGTAGGCACAGGAGATGTGAGACAGAAAAGTTATATTTTCTGATATTTCAGTTAGCAAAATAAGACTGGTTTACATGGTCTAAGAGAATAGGTTTGAGAGTCTACTTTTAGAATTAAACATACTGACACACCTTTAAGGTTCAGGATCAGTAATAATTATAATAGTTGCTATATCATAGTTAGAACAATTTTAATAGTTACCACTTAATGAATGCTTTCTATATTTCAGGTTTGATACACATCATTTTATATCCAGTGATTCCCAATTAAGATCATGTATTGTTTTCATCCCCTGTAAACATTTGGCATTGTCTGGAGAAATTTTTGGTTGTCGGCACTTGGAGGGATAGCTGTAGATGGAGAGCAGCAGTGCTGCTACAAATCTTACAATGCATAGGATAGGCCTCCACAACAAAACATTATGTCATCCAAAAAGTCAATAGTGCTGAGTTTGAGAAACCCTGCTTTATATCTATTTTTCATGTATTCCTCAAAACAATTCAATAAAGGGCATATTATTCTCTCTAATATATATGAGATTTAATATATAATAATATCAATAAATTTATATATAACATACCATACAACATATTTATATAACATTAATAACTAATATAACATATTAATATATAATTATATATGAGATTAAGTAATTTGTCCAATGTCACAACACAATGTCCTAAGAGGCAGAATTAGATTTTGAGCCTATCTGCCTGATTCCAAAGTCAATTTTTAAACTACTATATACATTGCTATTTTTTTTTATTCAAGATATTCAGGCTACTACAAAACCCTATATCCCTGGAAAGTAATTTTTTTTTCTAAAAATACATCTCTGATTACACTAAACTCTGTATTCCTCCTAAGTTTACCAAGGGCCCATCCTTCAACTGTAATGTTTTTCACCTGTCAATAACAGAACAGCTTTGTCCTACAGAAAACAGACTTGAGTCACGTGCAATAGGTGTGTATGTAACAACATGCCATTTTGTCACTTGTGTGTATCTTCTAATTCAAAAGAATTTTCACATGATGGTCAGATTCAGATCCATCCTCAAAATCTATTTAATACCCACATAATACGATGAATTCTTTATGGGCTTTAGATTACAATTAGACTTCTGCACTAATACCATCCATCATGCAAATTACCCAAGTGCCTCTTGACCATC